>NC_053391.1:706835373-707035373 GCF_905171765.1 Bufo bufo
ATGCAGACACACTATTACACAATCATGCAGACACACTAATACACAATCATGCAGACACACTAATACACAATCATGCAGACACACTAATACACAATCATGCAGACATACTCACATGTGCACATGCAGACACACTAATACACAATCATGCAGACACACTCACATGTGCACATGCAGACACACTAATACACAATCATGCAGACACACTAATACACAATCATGCAGACACACTAATACACAATCATGCAGACACACTAATACACAATCATACAGACACACTCACATGTGCACATGCAGACACACTAATACACAATCATGCAGACACACTAATACACAATCATGCAGACACACTAATACACAATCATGCAGACACACTAATACACAATCATGCAGACACACTCACATGTGCACATGCAGACACACTAATACACAATCATACAGACACACTCACATGTGCACATGCAGACACACTAATACACAATCATGCAGACACACTAATACACAATCATGCAGACATACTCACATGTGCACATGCAGACACACTAATACACAATCATGCAGACACACTAATACACAATCATCCAGACATACTCACATGTGCACATGCAGACACACTAATACACAATCATGCAGACACACTCACATGTGCACATGCAGACACACTAATACACAATCATGCAGACACACTAATACACAATCATGCAGACACACTAATACACAATCATGCAGACACACTAATACACAATCATACAGACACACTCACATGTGCACATGCAGACACACTAATACACAATCATGCAGACATACTCACATGTGCACATGCAGACACACTAATACACAATCATGCAGACACACTCACATGTGCACATGCAGACACACTAATACACAATCATGCAGACACACTAATACACAATCATGCAGACACACTAATACACAATCATGCAGACACACTAATACACAATCATACAGACACACTCACATGTGCACATGCAGACACACTAATACACAATCATGCAGAAACACTAATACACAATCATACAGACACACTCACATGTGCACATGCAGACACACTAATACACAATCATGCAGACACACTAATACACAATCATACAGACACACTCACATGTGCACATGCAGACACACTAATACACAATCATACAGACACACTCACATGTGCACATGCAGACACACTAATACACAATCATGCAGACACACTCACATGTGCACGTGCAGACATACTAATACACAATCATGCAGACACACTCACATGTGGACATGCAGACACACTAATACACAATCATGCAGACACACTAATACACAATCATGCAGACACACTAATACACAATCATCCAGACACACTAATACACAATCATCCAGACACACTCACATGTGCACATGCAGACACACTAATACACAATCATGCAGACACACTAATACACAATCATGCAGACACACTAATACACAATCATGCAGACACACTAATACACAATCATGCAGACACACTCACATGTGCACATGCAGACACACTAATACACAATCATGCAGACACACTAATACACAATCATGCAGACACACTAATACACAATCATGCAGACACACTAATACACAATCATGCAGACATACTCACATGTGCACATGCAGACACACTAATACACAATCATGCAGACACACTCACATGTGCACATGCAGACACACTAATACACAATCATGCAGACACACTAATACACAATCATGCAGACACACTAATACACAATCATACAGACACACTCACATGTGCACATGCAGACACACTAATACACAATCATGCAGACACACTAATACACAATCATACAGACACACTCACATGTGCACATGCAGACACACTAATACACAATCATACAGACACACTAATACACAATCATGCAGACATACTCACATGTGCACATGCAGACACACTAATACACAATCATGCAGACACACTAATACACAATCATGCAGACACACTCACATGTGCACATGCAGACACACTAATACACAATCATGCAGACACACTAATACACAATCATGCAGACACACTAATACACAATCATGCAGACACACTAATACACAATCATACAGACACACTCACATGTGCACATGCAGACACACTAATACACAATCATGCAGAAACACTAATACACAATCATACAGACACACTCACATGTGCACATGCAGACACACTAATACACAATCATACAGACACACTAATACACAATCATGCAGACATACTCACATGTGCACATGCAGACACACTAATACACAATCATGCAGACACACTAATACACAATCATGCAGACATACTCACATGTGCACATGCAGACACACTAATACACAATCATGCAGACACACTCACATGTGCACATGTAGACACACTAATACACAATCATGCAGACACACTAATACACAATCATGCAGACACACTAATACACAATCATGCAGACACACTAATACACAATCATACAGACACACTCACATGTGCACATGCAGACACACTAATACACAATCATGCAGAAACACTAATACACAATCATACAGACACACTCACATGTGCACATGCAGACACACTAATACACAATCATGCAGACACACTAATACACAATCATACAGACACACTCACATGTGCACATGCAGACACACTAATACACAATCATGCAGACACACTCACATGTGCACGTGCAGACATACTAATACACAATCATGCAGACACACTCACATGTGGACATGCAGACACACTAATACACAATCATGCAGACACACTCACATGTGCACGTGCAGACATACTAATACACAATCATGCAGACACACTCACATGTGCACATGCAGACACACTAATACACAATCATGCAGACACACTCACATGTGCACATGCAGACACACTAATACACAATCATGCAGACACACTCACATGTGCACATGCAGACACACTAATACACAATCATGCAGACACACTAATACACAATCATGCAGACACACTCACATGTGCACATGCAGACACACTAATACACAATCATGCAGACACACTAATACACAATCATGCAGACACACTAATACACAATCATGCAGACACACTAATACACAATCATGCAGACACACTCACATGTGCACATGCAGACATACTAATACACAATCATGCAGACACACTAATACACAATCATGCAGACACACTAATACACAATCATGCAGACACACTCACATGTGCACATGTAGACACACTAATACACAATCATGCAGACACACTAATACACAATCATGCAGACACACTAATACACAATCATCCAGACACACTAATACACAATCATGCAGACACACTAATACACAATCATGCAGACACACTCACATGTGCACATGCAGACACACTAATACACAATCATGCAGACACACTAATACACAATCATGCAGACACACTAATACACAATCATGCAGACACACTCACATGTGCACGTGCAGACACACTAATACACAATCATGCAGACACACTCACATATGCACATGCAGACACACTAATACACAATCATGCAGACACACTAATACACAATCATACAGACACACTCACATGTGCACATGCAGACACACTAATACACAATCATGCAGACACACTCACATGTGCACATGCAGACACACTAATACACAATCATGCAGACACACTAATACACAATCATGCAGACACACTAATACACAATCATGCAGACACACTCACATGTGCACGTGCAGACACACTAATACACAATCATGCAGACACACTCACATATGCACATGTAGACACACTAATACACAATCATCCAGACACACTAATACACAATCATGCAGACACACTTATACACACTCACATGTGCACATGCAGACACACTAATACACAATCATGCAGACACACTAATACACAATCATGCAGACACACTAATACACAATCATACAGACACACTCACATGTGCACATGCAGACACACTAATACACAATCATGCAGACACACTAATACACAATCATGCAGACACACTTATACACACTCACATGTGCACATGCAGACACACTAATACACAATCATGCAGACACACTAATACACAATCATGCAGACACACTAATACACAATCATACAGACACACTCACATGTGCACATGCAGACACACTAATACACAATCATGCAGACACACTAATACACAATCATGCAGACACACTAATACACAATCATACAGACACACTCACATGTGCACATGCAGACACACTAATACACAATCATGCAGACACACTAATACACAATCATGCAGACACACTCACATGTGCACATGCAGACACACTAATACACAATCATGCAGACACACTCACATGTGCACATGCAGACACACTAATACACAATCATGCAGACACACTCACATGTGCACATGCAGACACACTAATACACAATCATGCAGACACACTAATACACAATCATGCAGACACACTAATACACAATCATGCAGACACACTAATACACAATCATGCAGACACACTCACATGTGCACATGCAGACACACTAATACACAATCATGCAGACACACTAATACACAATCATGCAGACACACTAATACACAATCATGCAGACACACTAATACACAATCATGCAGACACACTCACATGTGCACATGCAGACACACTAATACACAATCATGCAGACACACTAATACACAATCATGCAGACACACTAATACACAATCATCCAGACACACTCACATGTGCACATGCAGACACACTAATACACAATCATGCAGACACACTAATACACAATCATGCAGACACACTAATACACAATCATGCAGACACACTCACATGTGCACATGCAGACACACTAATACACAATCATGCAGACACACTAATACACAATCCTGCAGACACACTAATACACAATCATGCAGACACACTAATACACAATCATGCAGACACACTCACATGTGCACATGCAGACACACTAATACACAATCATGCAGACACACTAATACACAATCATGCAGACACACTAATACACAATCATCCAGACACACTCACATGTGCACATGCAGACACACTAATACACAATCATGCAGACACACTAATACACAATCATCCAGACACACTCACATGTGCACATGCAGACACACTAATACACAATCATGCAGACACACTAATACACAATCATGCAGACACACTAATACACAATCATGCAGACACACTCACATGTGCACATGCAGACACACTAATACACAATCATGCAGACACACTAATACACAATCATGCAGACACACTAATACACAATCATGCAGACACACTCACATGTGCACATGCAGACACACTAATACACAATCATGCAGACACACTCACATGTGCACATGCAGACACACTAATACACAATCATGCAGACACACTAATACACAATCATGCAGACACACTAATACACAATCATGCAGACACACTCACATGTGCACATGTAGACACACTAATACACAATCATGCAGACACACTAATACACAATCATGCAGACACACTAATACACAATCATGCAGACACACTAATACACAATCATGCAGACACACTCACATGTGCACGTGCAGACACACTAATACACAATCATGCAGACACACTAATACACAATCATCCAGACACACTAATACACAATCATCCAGACACACTAATACACAATCATCCAGACACACTCACATGTGCACGTGCAGACACACTAATACACAATCATGCAGACACACTCACATATGCACATGTAGACACACTAATACACAATCATGCAGACACACTCACATATGCACATGCAGACACACTAATACACAATCATGCAGACACACTAATACACAATCATCCAGACACACTAATACACAATCATGCAGACACACTAATACACAATCATGCAGACACACTTATACACACTCACATGTGCACATGCAGACACACTAATACACAATCATGCAGACACACTAATACACAATCATGCAGACACACTCACATGTGCACATGCAGACACACTAATACACAATCATGCAGACACACTAATACACAATCATGCAGACACACTCACATGTGCACATGCAGACACACTAATACACAATCATGCAGACACACTAATACACAATCATGCAGACACACTAATACACAATCATGCAGACACACTCACATGTGCACATGCAGACACACTAATACACAATCATGCAGACACACTAATACACAATCATGCAGACACACTAATACACAATCATGCAGACACACTCACATGTGCACATGCAGACACACTAATACACAATCATGCAGACACACTAATACACAATCATTCAGACACACTCACATGTGCACATGCAGACACACTAATACACGATCATGCAGAAACACTAATACACAATCATACAGACACACTCACATGTGCACATGCAGACACACTAATACACAATCATGCAGACACACTAATACACAATCATGCAGACACACTAATACACAATCATGCAGACACACTAATACACAATCATACAGACACACTCACATGTGCACATGCAGACACACTAATACACAATCATGCAGACACACTCACATGTGCACATGCAGACACACTAATACACAATCATGCAGACACACTAATACACAATCATGCAGACACACTAATACACAATCATGCAGACACACTAATACACAATCATGCAGACACACTAATACACAATCATGCAGACACACTCACATGTGCACATGCAGACACACTAATACACAATCATGCAGACACACTAATACACAATCATGCAGACACACTAATACACAATCATGCAGACACACTCACATGTGCACATGCAGACACACTAATACACAATCATGCAGACACACTAATACACAATCATGCAGACACACTAATACACAATCATGCAGACACACTAATACACAATCATGCAGACACACTCACATGTGCACATGCAGACACACTAATACACAATCATGCAGACACACTAATACACAATCATGCAGACACACTAATACACAATCATGCAGACACACTAATACACAATCATGCAGACATACTCACATGTGCACATGCAGACACACTAATACACAATCATGCAGACACACTCACATGTGCACATGCAGACACACTAATACACAATCATGCAGACACACTAATACACAATCATGCAGACACACTAATACACAATCATGCAGACACACTAATACACAATCATGCAGACACACTAATACACAATCATGCAGACACACTAATACACAATCATACAGACACACTCACATGTGCACATGCAGACACACTAATACACAATCATGCAGACACACTAATACACAATCATGCAGACACACTAATACACAATCATACAGACACACTCACATGTGCACATGCAGACACACTAATACACAATCATACAGACACACTCACATGTGCACATGCAGACACACTAATACACAATCATGCAGACACACTAATACACAATCATGCAGACATACTCACATGTGCACATGCAGACACACTAATACACAATCATGCAGACACACTAATACACAATCATCCAGACACACTAATACACAATCATGCAGACATACTCACATGTGCACATGCAGACACACTAATACACAATCATGCAGACACACTCACATGTGCACATGCAGACACACTAATACACAATCATGCAGACACACTAATACACAATCATGCAGACACACTAATACACAATCATACAGACACACTCACATGTGCACATGCAGACACACTAATACACAATCATGCAGAAACACTAATACACAATCATACAGACACACTCACATGTGCACATGCAGACACACTAATACACAATCATGCAGACACACTAATACACAATCATACAGACACACTCACATGTGCACATGCAGACACACTAATACACAATCATACAGACACACTCACATGTGCACATGCAGACACACTAATACACAATCATGCAGACACACTAATACACAATCATGCAGACACACTAATACACAATCATCCAGACACACTAATACACAATCATGCAGACACACTAATACACAATCATCCAGACACACTAATACACAATCATCCAGACACACTCACATGTGCACATGCAGACACACTAATACACAATCATGCAGACACACTAATACACAATCATGCAGACACACTAATACACAATCATGCAGACACACTAATACACAATCATGCAGACACACTCACATGTGCACATGCAGACACACTAATACACAATCATGCAGACACACTAATACACAATCATGCAGACATACTCACATGTGCACATGCAGACACACTAATACACAATCATGCAGACACACTCACATGTGCACATGCAGACACACTGATACACAATCATGCAGACACACTAATACACAATCATGCAGACACACTAATACACAATCATGCAGACACACTAATACACAATCATACAGACACACTCACATGTGCACATGCAGACACACTAATACACAATCATGCAGACACACTCACATGTGCACATGCAGACACACTAATACACAATCATGCAGAAACACTAATACACAATCATACAGACACACTCACATGTGCACATGCAGACACACTAATACACAATCATACAGACACACTCACATGTGCACATGCAGACACACTAATACACAATCATGCAGACACACTAATACACAATCATGCAGACACACTAATACACAATCATCCAGACACACTAATACACAATCATGCAGACACACTAATACACAATCATCCAGACACACTAATACACAATCATCCAGACACACTCACATGTGCACATGCAGACACACTAATACACAATCATGCAGACACACTAATACACAATCATGCAGACACACTAATACACAATCATGCAGACACACTAATACACAATCATGCAGACACACTCACATGTGCACATGCAGACACACTAATACACAATCATGCAGACACACTAATACACAATCATGCAGACACACTAATACACAATCATGCAGACACACTAATACACAATCATACAGACACACTCACATGTGCACATGCAGACACACTAATACACAATCATACAGACACACTCACATGTGCACATGCAGACACACTAATACACAATCATGCAGACACACTAATACACAATCATGCAGACATACTCACATGTGCACATGCAGACACACTAATACACAATCATGCAGACACACTAATACACAATCATGCAGACATACTCACATGTGCACATGCAGACACACTAATACACAATCATGCAGACATACTCACATGTGCACATGCAGACACACTAATACACAATCATGCAGACACACTAATACACAATCATGCAGACACACTAATACACAATCATGCAGACACACTAATACACAATCATACAGACACACTCACATGTGCACATGCAGACACACTAATACACAATCATGCAGAAACACTAATACACAATCATACAGACACACTCACATGTGCACATGCAGACACACTAATACACAATCATGCAGACACACTAATACACAATCATACAGACACACTCACATGTGCACATGCAGACACACTAATACACAATCATACAGACACACTCACATGTGCACATGCAGACACACTAATACACAATCATGCAGACACACTCACATGTGCACGTGCAGACATACTAATACACAATCATGCAGACACACTCACATGTGGACATGCAGACACACTAATACACAATCATGCAGACACACTCACATGTGCACGTGCAGACATACTAATACACAATCATGCAGACACACTCACATGTGCACATGCAGACACACTAATACACAATCATGCAGACACACTAATACACAATCATGCAGACACACTCACATGTGCACATGCAGACACACTAATACACAATCATGCAGACACACTCACATGTGCACATGCAGACACACTAATACACAATCATGCAGACACACTCACATGTGCACATGCAGACACACTAATACACAATCATGCAGACACACTCACATGTGCACATGCAGACACACTAATACACAATCATGCAGACACACTAATACACAATCATGCAGACACACTAATACACAATCATGCAGACACACTAATACACAATCATGCAGACACACTAATACACAATCATACAGACACACTCACATGTGCACATGTAGACACACTAATACACAATCATGCAGACACACTAATACACAATCATGCAGACACACTAATACACAATCATGCAGACACACTAATACACAATCATGCAGACACACTCACATGTGCACATGCAGACACACTAATACACAATCATGCAGACACACTAATACACAATCATGCAGACACACTAATACACAATCATCCAGACACACTAATACACAATCATGCAGACACACTAATACACAATCATGCAGACACACTCACATGTGCACATGCAGACACACTAATACACAATCATGCAGACACACTAATACACAATCATGCAGACACACTAATACACAATCATGCAGACACACTCACATGTGCACGTGCAGACACACTAATACACAATCATGCAGACACACTAATACACAATCATACAGACACACTCACATGTGCACATGCAGACACACTAATACACAATCATGCAGACACACTAATACACAATCATGCAGACACACTAATACACAATCATGCAGACACACTCACATGTGCACGTGCAGACACACTAATACACAATCATGCAGACACACTAATACACAATCATGCAGACACACTTATACACACTCACATGTGCACATGCAGACACACTAATACACAATCATGCAGACACACTAATACACAATCATGCAGACACACTAATACACAATCATACAGACACACTCACATGTGCACATGCAGACACACTAATACACAATCATGCAGACACACTAATACACAATCATGCAGACACACTAATACACAATCATGCAGACACACTAATACACAATCATGCAGACACACTCACATGTGCACATGCAGACACACTAATACACAATCATGCAGACACACTAATACACAATCATGCAGACACACTAATACACATTCATGCAGACACACTAATACACAATCATGCAGACACACTCACATGTGCACATGCAGACACACTAATACACAATCATGCAGACACACTAATACACAATCATGCAGACACACTAATACACAATCATGCAGACACACTAATACACAATCATGCAGACACACTCACATGTGC
The DNA here is from genome assembly GCF_905171765.1 of Bufo bufo. Lineage (NCBI taxonomy): Eukaryota > Metazoa > Chordata > Amphibia > Anura > Bufonidae > Bufo > Bufo bufo. The sequence goes on from NC_053391.1 coordinate 706,846,548, forward strand.
ACATGCAGACACACTAATACACAATCATGCAGACACACTAATACACAATCATGCAGACACACTAATACACAATCATGCAGACACACTCACATGTGCACATGCAGACACACTAATACACAATCATGCAGACACACTAATACACAATCATGCAGACACACTAATACACAATCATGCAGACACACTCACATGTGCACATGCAGACACACTAATACACAATCATGCAGACACACTAATACACAATCATGCAGACACACTAATACACAATCATGCAGACACACTAATACACAATCATACAGACACACTCACATGTGCACATGCAGACACACTAATACACAATCATGCAGACACACTCACATGTGCACATGCAGACACACTAATACACAATCATGCAGACACACTCACATGTGCACATGCAGACACACTAATACACAATCATGCAGACACACTAATACACAATCATGCAGACACACTAATACACAATCATGCAGACACACTCACATGTGCACATGCAGACACACTAATACACAATCATGCAGACACACTAATACACAATCATGCAGACACACTAATACACAATCATCCAGACACACTAATACACAATCATCCAGACACACTCACATGTGCACATGCAGACACACTAATACACAATCATGCAGACACACTAATACACAATCATGCAGACACACTAATACACAATCATGCAGACACACTAATACACAATCATGCAGACATACTCACATGTGCACATGCAGACACACTAATACACAATCATGCAGACACACTCACATGTGCACATGCAGACACACTAATACACAATCATGCAGACACACTAATACACAATCATGCAGACACACTAATACACAATCATGCAGACACACTAATACACAATCATACAGACACACTCACATGTGCACATGCAGACACACTAATACACAATCATGCAGACACACTAATACACAATCATGCAGACACACTAATACACAATCATGCAGACACACTAATACACAATCATACAGACACACTCACATGTGCACATGCAGACACACTAATACACAATCATACAGACACACTCACATGTGCACATGCAGACACACTAATACACAATCATGCAGACACACTAATACACAATCATGCAGACATACTCACATGTGCACATGCAGACACACTAATACACAATCATGCAGACACACTAATACACAATCATCCAGACATACTCACATGTGCACATGCAGACACACTAATACACAATCATGCAGACACACTCACATGTGCACATGCAGACACACTAATACACAATCATGCAGACACACTAATACACAATCATGCAGACACACTAATACACAATCATGCAGACACACTAATACACAATCATACAGACACACTCACATGTGCACATGCAGACACACTAATACACAATCATGCAGACACACTAATACACAATCATACAGACACACTCACATGTGCACATGCAGACACACTAATACACAATCATGCAGACACACTAATACACAATCATACAGACACACTCACATGTGCACATGCAGACACACTAATACACAATCATACAGACACACTCACATGTGCACATGCAGACACACTAATACACAATCATGCAGACACACTCACATGTGCACGTGCAGACATACTAATACACAATCATGCAGACACACTAATACACAATCATGCAGACACACTCACATGTGGACATGCAGACACACTAATACACAATCATGCAGACACACTAATACACAATCATGCAGACACACTAATACACAATCATCCAGACACACTAATACACAATCATCCAGACACACTCACATGTGCACATGCAGACACACTAATACACAATCATGCAGACACACTAATACACAATCATGCAGACACACTAATACACAATCATGCAGACACACTAATACACAATCATGCAGACACACTCACATGTGCACATGCAGACACACTAATACACAATCATGCAGACACACTAATACACAATCATGCAGACACACTAATACACAATCATGCAGACACACTAATACACAATCATGCAGACATACTCACATGTGCACATGCAGACACACTAATACACAATCATGCAGACACGCTTACATGTGCACATGCAGACACACTAATACACAATCATGCAGACACACTAATACACAATCATGCAGACACACTAATACACAATCATGCAGACACACTAATACACAATCATACAGACACACTCACATGTGCACATGCAGACACACTAATACACAATCATGCAGACACACTAATACACAATCATACAGACACACTCACATGTGCACATGCAGACACACTAATACACAATCATGCAGACACACTAATACACAATCATGCAGACACACTCACATGTGCACATGCAGACACACTAATACACAATCATGCAGACACACTAATACACAATCATGCAGACACACTAATACACAATCATGCAGACACACTAATACACAATCATACAGACACACTCACATGTGCACATGCAGACACACTAATACACAATCATGCAGAAACACTAATACACAATCATACAGACACACTCACATGTGCACATGCAGACACACTAATACACAATCATACAGACACACTAATACACAATCATGCAGACATACTCACATGTGCACATGCAGACACACTAATACACAATCATGCAGACACACTAATACACAATCATGCAGACATACTCACATGTGCACATGCAGACACACTAATACACAATCATGCAGACACACTCACATGTGCACATGCAGACACACTAATACACAATCATGCAGACACACTAATACACAATCATGCAGACACACTAATACACAATCATGCAGACACACTAATACACAATCATACAGACACACTCACATGTGCACATGCAGACACACTAATACACAATCATGCAGAAACACTAATACACAATCATACAGACACACTCACATGTGCACATGCAGACACACTAATACACAATCATGCAGACACACTCACATGTGCACGTGCAGACATACTAATACACAATCATGCAGACACACTCACATGTGCACATGCAGACACACTAATACACAATCATGCAGACACACTCACATGTGCACATGCAGACACACTAATACACAATCATGCAGACACACTCACATGTGCACATGCAGACACACTAATACACAATCATGCAGACACACTCACATGTGCACATGCAGACACACTAATACACAATCATGCAGACACACTAATACACAATCATGCAGACACACTAATACACAATCATGCAGACACACTAATACACAATCATACAGACACACTCACATGTGCACATGTAGACACACTAATACACAATCATGCAGACACACTAATACACAATCATGCAGACACACTAATACACAATCATGCAGACACACTCACATGTGCACATGCAGACATACTAATACACAATCATGCAGACACACTAATACACAATCATGCAGACACACTAATACACAATCATGCAGACACACTCACATGTGCACATGTAGACACACTAATACACAATCATGCAGACACACTAATACACAATCATGCAGACACACTAATACACAATCATCCAGACACACTAATACACAATCATGCAGACACACTAATACACAATCATGCAGACACACTCACATGTGCACATGCAGACACACTAATACACAATCATGCAGACACACTAATACACAATCATGCAGACACACTAATACACAATCATGCAGACACACTCACATGTGCACGTGCAGACACACTAATACACAATCATACAGACACACTCACATGTGCACATGCAGACACACTAATACACAATCATGCAGACACACTAATACACAATCATGCAGACACACTCACATATGCACATGTAGACACACTAATACACAATCATCCAGACACACTAATACACAATCATGCAGACACACTTATACACACTCACATGTGCACATGCAGACACACTAATACACAATCATGCAGACACACTAATACACAATCATGCAGACACACTAATACACAATCATACAGACACACTCACATGTGCACATGCAGACACACTAATACACAATCATGCAGACACACTAATACACAATCATGCAGACACACTTATACACACTCACATGTGCACATGCAGACACACTAATACACAATCATGCAGACACACTAATACACAATCATGCAGACACACTAATACACAATCATACAGACACACTCACATGTGCACATGCAGACACACTAATACACAATCATGCAGACACACTAATACACAATCATGCAGACACACTAATACACAATCATACAGACACACTCACATGTGCACATGCAGACACACTAATACACAATCATGCAGACACACTAATACACAATCATGCAGACACACTAATACACAATCATGCAGACACACTAATACACAATCATGCAGACACACTAATACACAATCATGCAGACACACTCACATGTGCACATGCAGACACACTAATACACAATCATGCAGACACACTCACATGTGCACATGCAGACACACTAATACACAATCATGCAGACACACTCACATGTGCACATGCAGACACACTAATACACAATCATGCAGACACACTAATACACAATCATGCAGACACACTAATACACAATCATGCAGACACACTAATACACATTCATGCAGACACACTAATACACAATCATGCAGACACACTCACATGTGCACATGCAGACACACTAATACACAATCATGCAGACACACTCACATGTGCACATGCAGACACACTAATACACAATCATGCAGACACACTCACATGTGCACATGCAGACACACTAATACACAATCATGCAGACACACTAATACACAATCATGCAGACACACTAATACACAATCATGCAGACACACTAATACACAATCATCCAGACACACTCACATGTGCACATGCAGACACACTAATACACAATCATGCAGACACACTAATACACAATCATGCAGACACACTCACATGTGCACATGCAGACACACTAATACACAATCATGCAGACACACTAATACACAATCATGCAGACACACTAATACACAATCATACAGACACACTCACATGTGCACATGCAGACACACTAATACACAATCATGCAGACACACTCACATGTGCACATGCAGACACACTAATACACAATCATGCAGACACACTAATACACAATCATGCAGACACACTAATACACAATCATGCAGACACACTAATACACAATCATGCAGACACACTAATACACAATCATACAGACACACTCACATGTGCACATGCAGACACACTAATACACAATCATGCAGACACACTAATACACAATCATGCAGACACACTAATACACAATCATACAGACACACTCACATGTGCACATGCAGACACACTAATACACAATCATGCAGACACACTAATACACAATCATGCAGACACACTAATACACAATCATGCAGACACACTAATACACAATCATGCAGACACACTCACATGTGCACATGCAGACACACTAATACACAATCATGCAGACACACTCACATGTGCACATGCAGACACACTAATACACAATCATGCAGACACACTCACATGTGCACATGCAGACACACTAATACACAATCATGCAGACACACTAATACACAATCATGCAGACACACTAATACACAATCATGCAGACACACTAATACACAATCATCCAGACACACTCACATGTGCACATGCAGACACACTAATACACAATCATGCAGACACACTCACATGTGCACATGCAGACACACTAATACACAATCATGCAGACACACTAATACACAATCATGCAGACACACTAATACACAATCATGCAGACACACTAATACACAATCATGCAGACACACTCACATGTGCACATGCAGACACACTAATACACAATCATGCAGACACACTAATACACAATCATGCAGACACACTAATACACAATCATCCAGACACACTCACATGTGCACATGCAGACACACTAATACACAATCATGCAGACACACTAATACACAATCATGCAGACACACTAATACACAATCATGCAGACACACTAATACACAATCATGCAGACACACTAATACACAATCATACAGACACACTCACATGTGCACATGCAGACACACTAATACACAATCATGCAGACACACTCACATGTGCACATGCAGACACACTAATACACAATCATGCAGACACTCTAATACACAATCATGCAGACACACTAATACACAATCATGCAGACACACTAATACACAATCATGCAGACACACTCACATGTGCACATGCAGACACACTAATACACAATCATGCAGACACACTTATACACACTCACATGTGCACATGCAGACACACTAATACACAATCATGCAGACACACTAATACACAATCATGCAGACACTCTAATACACAATCATGCAGACACACTAATACACAATCATACAGACACACTCACATGTGCACATGCAGACACACTAATACACAATCATGCAAACACACTAATACACAATCATGCAGACACACTAATACACAATCATACAGACATACTCACATGTGCACATGCAGACACACTAATACACAATCATGCAGACACACTAATACACAAACATGCAGACACACTAATACACAAACATGCAGACACACTAATACACAATCATGCAGACACACTCACATGTGCACATGCAGACACACTAATACACGATCATGCAGACACACTAATACACAATCATGCAGACACACTAATACACAATCATGCAGACATACTCACATGTGCACATGCAGACACACTAATACACAATCATGCAGACACACTAATACACAATCATGCAGACACACTAATACACAATCATGCAGACACACTAATACACAAACACAGTCAGGCACACTCATATCCTAAGGTAGACCCACTCATACATACACAGCCAGACACACTCATTCACAAAGAGGCATACATATTTATACGTACACAAGCAGACACACTACTATACAAAGGTACACTCACAGTCACACTCACACACACTCATACACACACAGTCAGACACGCTTATACAAACACAGGCAGACATACTGATACACACAAAGGCAGAGATACTCGTGGACACACAGCCAGACACACTCATATACACAGGCAGACACACTCATACACATAGGCAGACAGTCACACACAGGCAGACACACTCATATACACAGGCAGACACACACATGCAGACACACTCATATACACAGGCAGACACACACATGCAGACACACTCATACACACAGGCAGACACACACATGCAGACACACTCATATACACAGGCAGACACACACATGCAGACACACTCATACACATAGGCCGACAGTCACACACAGACAGCCAGACACACTCATATACACATGCAGACACACTCATATACACATGCAGACACACTCATATACACATGCAGACACACTCATACACATAGGCAGACAGTGACACACACACAGCCAGACAAACTCATATACACAGGCAGACAGTGACACACACACAGCCAGACACACTCATATACACAGGCAGACAGACTCATACACATAGGCAGACAGTCACACACAGGCAGACACACTCATATACACATGCAGACACACTCACACACATAGGCAGACAGTGACACACACACAGGCAGACACACTCATATACACATGCAGACACACTCACACACATAGGCAGACAGTGACACACACACAGCCATACACACTCATATACACATGCAGACACACAAATGCATACACACTCATATACACAGGCAGACACACTCATATACACAGGCAGACACACTCATATACACAGGCAGACACACTCACATACATAGGCAGACAGTGACACACACACAGCCAGACACACTCATATACACATGCAGACACACACATGCAGACACACTCATATACACAGGCAGACACACTCATACACATAGGCAGACAGTCACACACAGCCAGACACACTCATACACATAGGCAAACAGTCACACACAGCCAGACACACTCATATACACAGTTGGACAGTGTTAGACTGGGGCACCTAGGGCCCACCAGTAAAATTTATTATGGGGGCCCACCGTACTGATACATTCAAATATAATAAATAAACATGTTTTTTATATGCTAAAAAATGTTTTTTTATATGAACATAGGCTGGTTGATGTGCTGTACCTTGCTCAGGGGCCCACTAGGGGATTACCCTGTATCCCTGTGGGCCAGGCCGAGCCTGCAGGTAGACACACTCATATACACAGGTAGACACATATACACAGGTAGATGCATTCATACACTCACAGGCAGACACACTCATACACTCACAGGCAGACTCACACACAGGCAGATACACACATACACAGGCAGACACACACATACAAACAGACACACATGCTCATACACATAGGCAGACACACACACACATACAGGCAGACACACTCATACACATATACAGACAGACAAACTCATACACACATACAGGTAGACACACTCATGTACACAGGCAGACATACATACATACATACAGGCAGATACAGATGTAAACAGGCAGACACACTCATACACACAGGCAGACACATACACTCACATGCAGATACACACATACAGGCAGACACACATTGGCAGTCACATTCATATACACAGACATTCATATAAACAGGAACACTCATACCTACATACACACATACAGGCAGACACACTCATACAATCACAGGCAGACACACTCATATACACAGACACACTCATTTAAATAGGCACACTCATACACAGAGGCAGACACATTTAAATACACAGGCAGACACACTCATACACACACAGTCAGACACACTTATATACGCAGTCAGACACACACAGTCAGACACACTTATATACGCAGTCAGACACACACACACATACACACACAGTCAGAGAAACTTATATACGCAGTCAGACACACACAGTCAGACACACTTATATACGCAGTCAGACACACACACACATACACACACAGTCAGAGAAACTTATATACGCAGTCAGACACACACACACACAGGCAGACACACTCATACACACAGAGTCAGACACACACACACACAGGCAGACACACTCATATACACAGGCAGACACACTCATAGACACGCAGTCAGACACACACACACACACACACAGGCAGACACACTCATGCACAACTGTGACACCTGGGAAATAGTGACCAATCCATAAAGTAATGACCTTCCAATTGTCATTCAAAAGAGGGGTTCTTAGGGGAGGAACAAAAATACAAAACTTCAAAAAAGCTCCATTTAGCCAACTAAGAGAGGCCATAGGCCTAACTAACTGGGACAAAGTCCTCAAAAATAAAAATACAGCCACAAAATGGGATATTTTTAAAAGCATCCTAAAATCTAATTGTGAGAGGTACATACTGTATGGGAATAAAGGGTTAAGGAACAAAAAGAAACCAATGTGGATAAACAGAACTGTAAAGAAAGCAATAAATGACAAAAAGAAAGCATATAAATCACTAAAACAGGAGGGGAGCGAGGAAGCACTGAAAAACTATAAGGAAAAAATAGAATATGTAAAGAACAAATAAAAGCGGCCAAACTAGAGACCGAGAGATTAATTGCCAAAGAGAGTAAAACTAACCCTAAAATGTTCTTCAATTATATAAATGTTAAAAAGTATAAATCTGAAGGTGTCGGCCCTTTAAAGAGTAATGAGGGGGGAGTCGCAGAGAGCGACGAGGAGAAAGCAAAGCTGTTACATATTTTTCTACACTGTATTCACTGAGGAAAATAAACTGTCAGATGAAATGCAGAATGTAAAAGTAAATTCCCCATTAAAAGTGCCCTGTCTGACCCAGGAAGAAGTACATCGGCGACTTAAAAAGATTAAAATAGACAAATCGCCAGGACCAGATGGCATACACCCCCATATCCTAAGGGAATTAAGTAATGTCATAGCCAGACCCTTATTTCTGATATTTGCGGACTCTATACTGACAGGGAATGTCCCACAGGATTGGCGCATGACAAATGTGGTGTCAATATTCAAAAAGGGTCCAAAAACAGAGCCCGGAAACTATAGGCCGGTAAGTGTAACATCTGTTGTGGGTAAACTTTCTGAAGGTTTTCTGAGAGATGCTATCTTAGAGCACCTCAATGAAATAAGCAAATAACGCCATATCAGCATGGCTTCATGAGGGATCGGTCATGTCAGACTAATTTAATCAGTTTCTATGAGGAGGTAAGTTCTAGACTGGACAGCGGCGAATCAATGGATTTTGACACTGTACCACATGAAAGGTTAGTATTAGTGTTGATCCAACACCAGTTCGGCTCTAGCATCTCGATGCTCGGCACATGGCGGTATTCGGCCGAATTCGGCACAATGCTCGAGTCTACTTCCCGCACGTTTCGCTACGCAGCCAATAAACGTGCAGGTAAGTACTGCCCTCACTGTAATGCCGTAGCCATGTTGGCTGCTGGCATTACAGTTATTGGCGTCATCAGGTGCTATATACACATGTTCGGCTCAGTCTTTGTCAGGGAGAGCTGTGCTGAGGAAGGGACAGATAGTGTAGGGAGTGATATAGGAATAATTTTATTAGAAAAACTTGTCAGAGACCCAAATGTCCTTTTAAGGACTATTGTGTGTGTGGCAGCAGCAATATATATTTTTGGCGCAACCTGCGCTAATTTGCTAAAACTTTAGAAACCTAAAAGTCCTTTTAAGGACTGTAGTGTGTGGCAGCAATATCTAGTTTTAGCGCATCCTGCACTAAATAGCGTGCAATAGTTAGACCGTTGCAGACAGCGACGTTAGCTGCGCTACATCTCCTGTGTAACATGTGCGCTGAAAACATTTATCTGTGACATACAGTGCACTTTTTTTTGCGTAGACGCTGCGGACAGTGACATTACTGGTGGTACCTCTCCTGTATAACGTTTCCTCATCCCAAATACATGTGACATTCCCTGTAATTTTGCATTAGCCGCTGGTGACAGCATTGACATTATCTGCGGTATTTCTCCTTTGTAACGTTTCCACATCCCAAATACCTTTTTAAATTTGTTTGCTCATACACTTCCAAATCCTGCACTACTGTACGTGTGACAGACTTTCAAGCATATATAACATTTAATATGAAAAAGGCGAGCAGTAAGGGACATGGAAGTGGCTGTAATGCTGATGGTGCACGCAGAGGCCGTGGCCCTGGGCGCGGGGAAACTGCCTGCTGCTAGAGCACAAGAAACACAGTCATCCACGATACCTAGCTTCATGTCCCAGTTTGCAGGGCGGCGCAGGACACCCCTCTCGATGTCAGACCAGTGCGACCAGGTGGTCAGATGGATTGCAGCAGATAACGCTTCCAGTCGGTTAAGCACCACCCTGTCTTCCACCAAGTCCAGTCTGAGTAGCCAAGAGTCTGGTCAACACAATCCTCACCCTGATCCTCCTTCCTCCCACCACAGAGAGTCTGGGCAAACAAGTGATCCCACACTCGGATATTCCGAGGACCTCTTTTCAGCGCCATTCCTTGATTTGGCCCTCTCGACAAGCACGCTTGAAGAGGGACAGATCTTGTGCCCTGATTCCCAAACTCTTGAACATCCACAGTCACAAGAAGATGACGGTGGGGAACGGAAATTACTGTTTAATGAGGTGGATGATGATGAGACACAGTTGCCAATAAGTCAACGGCAATTATTGTCTCAAGAGGTTGATGAAGAGAATGAGATACAGTTGTCAATAACTGAGGTTGTGGTTAGGTCAACAAGTAAGGAGGATGAGCAGAGGGAGGAAGTGGAAGAGGAGGTGGTGGATGATAATGTCACTGACCCAACCTGGGAAGGTGGAAAGCCGTGCAAGGACAGCAGTACAGAGGGGGAGGTATCTGCTGCACCGCAACAGGCTAGAAGAGGCAGTGGGGTGGCAAAAGGGAGAAGGCGGGCCACACCAAACAGACCCGCAACTGTTCCACGGAGCACCCCCTTGAGGAAATCTCCCTTGCCAAGGGGTAGGTGTTCCGCAGTATGTTGCTTTTTTGAGGAAAGTGCGGATGACAAAAGAATAGTAGTTTGCAACCTGTGCTGTACCAAAATGAGCAGGGGCGTGAACACTAGCAACCTCACCACCACCAGCATGATCCGCCACATGGCATCCAAGCACCGTAATAAGTGGGACGAACGCCTGGGTCCACAATCTGGGTCTGCGGGTCACACCTCTGCCTCCTCTTCCCCTGTGTTACGTGCTGGCCAATCCCCTGTTGAAGGCACAGGCCCGGATGCCTTCCGTCCTGCACCTGGACCTTTGCAAGCACCATCAGCGACCACATCCACTTCTGTGTCCCAATGCAGCATCCAATGTCCTTACCCAGGCATTTGAACACAAGCGCAAATACCCAGCCACCCACCCACAGGCCATAGCACTAAATGCACCAAATTACTGGCCCTGGAAATGGTGCCATTTAGGCTTGTGGACACTGAGGCCTGCCGCAGCCTGATGTCAGCGGCTGTCCCCAGCTGCCACTATTTTTCAAGGTGTGCCGTAGCCGCCTTACACCAACATGTGTCCCGGAACATCACCATGTTTTACATGGTCAGCTCACCTGCAGGCCCTCGCATATAATATTTCAAAGGTTAAGCTCACCTGCAGGCTCTCACTTATAATGTTTACAGGGTCAGCTCACCTGCAGGTCCTCGCATATAATTAGTGTTAAGCGAGCATGCTTGGCTGAACTGCTGTTCGGCTCGAGCATCGCTATGTTCGGGACATTGCAGTGCTCGGCCGAATACTGTGGGTGCTCGAGTACAATTTAATACAATGAAAGTCAATGGGAGACCCGAGCATCAAACCAAGCACCCTCTGCTCTGAAGAAGAGAGGGTGTCTGGTTCACAAAAAAAGGTTAGAAATTGATGGAAACCCCATCAAAATGGTTTGGAAACAGCATTAAGAGGATGGCTGGATGCGTCTTGGACTCCTATTATCTATGACATACAATAGACAACTACACAAAGGCTATATGCCAAAAGCCCGGTATGTGGAAACCAACATTCTATCCATGAGACAGATAACAGTCAGCATACCTTACAATGGCAGCCTTGTGCACTATGAGACATTCCAAACCAGCTCTCATCTGACTGAGAGCCAGTAAGCCTCAAATCTGTTGGATGGCTTGAGTGGACCTGCGCACCTAGATCAATATCATTAGGGTGACAAAAAGTTTTCTGATTGTCCTAACATAATATTCAATAACCTTTCTATACAGTTTTTTCATGTAAAAACTCATTTGCATAAACATGGGCATATGGGAAAGACATGCAAATGAGCAAAATCAGCTGAAAAACTATTTGCATGGAAAATTTGCGATCTACACTACTCGTGAACAGCGCCATCTATTGGATTCATAATCTTGTCATAAGACTCTGAAACCAATAGATGGCGCTGTTCATGAGTCATTACAAGCAGGGCAATAGTCCTCAGATACACCCTAGCAAGCGTATATTACCGCAGATAAAGTGCTAGAAGATGTTTGAATGATAGCAGCAATCCGATATACACCTCAGTGTTAGCGCAGGCTATATTATTCTGAGTGCTACACGGTATGTGGACTCTGTTAAGCAAGGTGCCCCACTTACTAGTGCCCCAACAAGATGATCAGCGCCATCTATTGGTTTCATAGTCTTATGACAAGACTAATAATCTTGTCATAAGACTATGAAACCAATAGAAGGCGCTGTTCATGACTCATGAACAGCGCCATCTATTGGTTTCATAGTCTTATGACAAGACTATGAATCCAATAGATGGCGCTGTTCATGGGTAGTGTAGATCGCGAATTTTCCATGCAAATAGTTTTTCAGCTGAAATACAAGGCAGATTCTACTCATTTGCATGTATTTCCCATATGCCCATGTTTATGCAAATGAGTTTTTACATGAAAAAACTGTATAGAAAGGTTATTAAATATTATGTTGGAGTGGTCTAGGTTTGGTAATGATGTGGTGGGAGACGTGCTGAAGGATAATAGGGTTCCTGACGCTGAGGCTATGAAGACGTCTTATAAACCGCAAAAATGGTCACATCTACATTACCTCCACTTTAGAAAAATTTGCTTGGAATATCTACACAATGCTTCCCAGGGGTATGTTCCCTCTTGGTATGATGTTATCCTCCAGTCTCCAAACCCTAGAAGCAAACTACTCTCATACATTTATAACAAAAGTCTGGAACCAAAAGATGATAAGTACCCTCTCTATATCGCTCAATGGGAATCCGATCTGAATACACATTTCTCAGATGCAGATGTAAAAAGGATCCTTAGCCACTCACATGGTTTTTCCCGTTGCATCTCTGTCCAAGAAAATGCTTTTAAGATTGTAACTAAATGGTACCGTACGCCTGATCTTTTGAACAAAATGTTCCCTGAAGTATCTGCTAACTGTTGGAGGTGCGCTACAGAAAAAGGTACTGCCTTGCACATTTGGTGGTCGTGTCCTGTTATCCGCCCATTTTGGGATGCTGTAACTAGCGAAATAAAGAATATCTGCTCTATCAACACGACTCTATCACCAACTGCTGTTCTTCTTAATCTCCCAGATCTCCATTGCCCTCTCAGTAATCATTCTTTGTTATCTCACCTTATTGCGGCTGCCAAATTACTCATTCCACTAAAATGACTTTCTGCGCAACCTCCAACGGTGCAGATGTGGAAGGAGAAAGTGCAAGAGATATGCAGAATGGAGGAATTGTCTAGCTGGGAGAGGTTATCCCATGACAAGTTCTTGATCACGTGGTCTAAATGGCTTGAGAAATCTTAAAGCACCCAACCCCCCCCCCCCTTTTCCTTATATCTCATATGCGATGAAGTGCCAAACTCATAACTGAGGCTTATAACTTGTTATATTCTGTGTCATGCTCTGTGTTATATGGTCCTGGGGTGTGTTTCCCCCATTTCTGTTTATTGTTCATTGAACATAAAGTATAATTTAATTTAATATGCTTAATAAAAAGAAATTTGAAAGAAAGAATATTATGTTGGAACAATCAGAAAACTTTTTGTCACCCTAATGATATTGATCTAGGTGCGCAGGTCCACCCAAGCCATCCAACAGATGTGAAGCAACTTTGAGGCTTATTGGCTCTCAGTTAGATAAGAGCTGGTTTGGAATGTCTCATAGTGCACAAGGCTGCCATTGTAAGGTCTCATAGTGCACAAGGCTGCCATTGTAAGGTATGCTGACTGTCTCATGGATAGATTGTTAGTTTCCAAATACCTGGATTTTGGCATTTAGCCTTTGTGTGGTTGTCATAGATAATAGGAGTCCAAGACGCATCCATCCTCTTAATGCTGTTTCCAAACCATTTTGATGGGTTTTCCATCAATTTCAAACATTTTTTTGTGAACCAGACATCCTTTTTTCTTCCGAGTAGGGTGTGCCTGGGGTTCTCCCATTAACTTCCATTATACTCGGGTGCTTGGTAGAGCACTCGAGCATACCGATGTGTTCGGCCAGAGCACAAAAGCACTTTGGTGCTCGATCAACACTACATATAATGTTTTACAGGGTCAGCTCACCTCATAGGTTGAATCGGAGTGTCTCTTTTTTTTTGTAATTTTTGGCAGCACTTGCACTTGAGACTATGGACTCTTTACTGTAAGAGCAGTGAGACTATGGACTCTTTACTGTTAGAGCAGTGAGACTATGGACTAATTACTGTAAGAGCAGTGAGACTATGGACTCTTTACTGTAAGAGCAGTGCGACTATGGACTCCTTACTATAAGAGCATTGAGACTATGGACTCTTTACTGTAAGAGCAGTGAGACTATGGACTCTTTACTGTAAGAACAGTGAGACTATGGACTCTTTACTGTAAGAGCGGTGAGAATATGGATTCTGTACTGTAAGAGCGGAGAGACTATGGATTCTACTGTAAGAGCAGTAAGACTATGGACTCTTTACTGTAAGAGCAGTGAGACTATGGACTCTTTACTGTAAGAGCAGTAAGACTATGGACTCTTTACTGTAAGAGCAGTGAGACTATGGACTCTTTACTGTAAGAGCAGTGAGACTATGGAGTCTTTACTGTAAGAGCGGTGAGACTATGGACTCTTTACTGTAAGATCAGTGAGACTATGGACTCTTTACTGTAAGAGCAGTGAGACTATGGAGTCTTTACTGTAAGAGCGGTGAGACTATGGACTCTTTACTGTAAGAGCAGTGAGACTATGGACTCTTTACTGTAAGAGCAGTGAGACTATGGACTTTTTACTGTAAGAGCAGTGAGACTATGGACTCTTTACTGTTAGAGCAGTGAGACTATGGACTCTTTACTGTTAGAGCAGTGAGACTATGGACTAATTACTGTAAGAGCAGTGAGACTATGGACTCTTTACTGTAAGAGCAGTGCGACTATGGACTCCTTACTATAAGAGCATTGAGACTATGGACTCTTTACTGTAAGAGCAGTGAGACTATGGACTCTTTACTGTAAGAACAGTGAGACTATGGACTCTTTACTGTAAGAGCGGTGAGAATATGGATTCTGTACTGTAAGAGCGGAGAGACTATGGACTCTTTACTGTAAGAGCAGTAAGACTATGGACTCTTTACTGTAAGAGCAGTGAGACTATGGACTCTTTACTGTAAGAGCAGTGAGACTATGGAGTCTTTACTGTAAGAGCGGTGAGACTATGGACTCTTTACTGTAAGATCAGTGAGACTATGGACTCTTTACTGTAAGAGCAGTGAGACTATGGAGTCTTTACTGTAAGAGCGGTGAGACTATGGACTCTTTACTGTAAGAGCAGTGAGACTATGGACTCTTTACTGTAAGAGCAGTGAGACTATGGACTTTTTACTGTAAGAGCAGTGAGACTATGGACTCTTTACTGTAAGAGCAGTGAGACTATGGAGTCTTTACTGTAAGAGCGGTGAGACTATGGACTCTTTACTGTAAGAGCAGTGAGACTATGGAGTCTTTACTGTAAGAGCAGTGAGACTATGGACTCTTTACTGTAAGAGCAGTGAGACTATGGACTCTTTACTGTAAGAGCAGTGAGACTATGGACTCTATACTGTAAGAGCAGTGAGACTATGGACTCTATACTGTAAGAGCAGTGAGACTATGGACTCTTTACTGTAAGAACAGTGAGACTGTGGACTCTATACTGTAAGAGCAGTGAGACTATGGACTCTATACTGTAATAGCAGTGAGACTGTGGACTCTTTACTGTAAGAGCAGTGAGACTATGGAGTCTTTACTGTAAGAGCAGTGAGACTGTGAATTCTTTACTGTAAGAGCAGTGAGACTATGGACTCTTTACTGTAAGAGCAGTGAGACTATGGACTCTTTACTGTAAGAACAGTGAGACTATGGACTCTTTACTGTAAGAACAGTGAGACGATGGACTCTTTACTGTAAGAGCAGTGAGACGATGGACTCTTTACTGTAAGAGCAGTGAGACTATGGACTCTTTACTGTAAGAGCAGTGAGACTATGGACTCTATACTGTAAGAGCACTGAGACTATGGACTCTTTACTGTAAGAGCAGTGAGACTATGGACTCTTTACTGTAAGAGCAGTGAGACTATGGACTCTATACTGTAAGAGCAGTGAGACTATGGACTCTTTACTGTAAGAGCAGTGAGACTATGGACTCTTTACTGTAAGAGCAGTGAGACTATGGACTCTATACTGTAAGAGCACTGAGACTATGGACTCTTTACTGTAAGAGCAGTGAGACTATGGACTCTTTACTGTAAGAGCAGTGAGACTATGGACTATATACTGTAAGAGCACTGAGACTATGGACTCTTTACTGTAAGAGCAGTGAGACTATGGACTCTTTACTGTAAGAGCAGTGAGACTATGGACTCTTTACTGTAAGAGCAGTGAGACTATGGACTCTATACTGTAAGAGCACTGAGACTATGGACTCTTTACTGTAAGAGCAGTGAGACTATGGACTCTTTACTGTAAGAGCAGTGAGACTATGGACTCTTTACTGTAAGAGCAGTGAGACTATGGACTATATACTGTAAGAGCACTGAGACTATGGACTCTTTACTGTAAGAGCAGTGAGACTATGGACTCTTTACTGTAAGAGCAGTGAGACTATGGACTGTTTACTGTAAGAGCAGTGAGACTATGGACTCTTTACTGTAAGAGCAGTGAGACTATGGACTCTATACTGTAAGAGCACTGAGACTATGGACTCTTTACTGTAAGAGCAGTGAGACTATGGACTCTTTACTGTAAGAGCAGTGAGACTATGGACTATATACTGTAAGAGCACTGAGACTATGGACTCTTTACTGTAAGAGCAGTGAGACTATGGACTCTTTACTGTAAGAGCAGTGAGACTATGGACTCTTTACTGTAAGAGCAGTGAGACTATGGACTCTATACTGTAAGAGCACTGAGACTATGGACTCTTTACTGTAAGAGCAGTGAGACTATGGACTCTTTACTGTAAGATCAGTGAGACTATGGACTCTTTACTGTAAGAGCAGTGAGACTATGGACTCTTTACTGTAAGAGCAGTGAGACTATGGACTCTATACTGTAAGAGCAGTGAGACTATGGACTCTATACTGTAAGAGCAGTGAGACTATGGACTCTTTACTGTAAGAGCAGTGAGACTATGGACTATATACTGTAAGAGCACTGAGACTATGGACTCTTTACTGTAAGAGCAGTGAGACTATGGACTGTTTACTGTAAGAACAGTGAGACTATGAAACATAGAAGCCTAGAATGTGTCGGCAGATAAGAACCATTTGGCCCATCTAGTCTGCCCAATATACTGAGTACTATGGATAGCCCCCGGCCCTATCTTATATGAAGGATAGCCTTATGCCTATCCCATGCATGCTTAACCTCCTCCACTGTATTTGCAGCTACCACTTCTGCAGGAAGGCTATTCCATGCATCCACTACTCTCTCAGTAAAGTAATACTTCCTGATATTACCGTTAACCCTTTGCCCCTCTAATTTAACACTATGTCCTCTTGTAGCAGTTTTTCCTCTTGTAAATCTTCTCTCCTCTTTTACCTTGTTGATTCCCTTTATGTATTTAGCAGTTTCTCTCATCTCCCCTCTGTCTCGTCTTTCTTCCAAGCTCTACATGTTAAGGTCCTTTAATCTTTCCTGGTAAGTTTTATCCTGCAATCCATGGACCAGTTTAGTAGCTCTTCTCTGAACTCTCTCCAAAGTATCAGTATCCTTCTGGAGATATGGTCTCCAGTACTGAGCACAATACTCCAGATGAGGTCTCACCAGTGCTCTGTAGAGCGGCATGAGCGCCTCCCTCTGTCTACTGGTAATGCCTCTCCCTATACACCCCAGCATTCTGCTAGCAAATCATCATCAAACATAATTATACATACCCAATAGCATATATACGAAATTGATCATAATAATATTCTGAATATTGGAAAAACCAATTGTATACCGTATTTTTTGCCCTATAAGACGCACCGGCCCATAAGACCGGGGAGGAAAATTAGAAAATTAAAATTTTAACCAAAAAGTGTGCTTTTGGTGGGTTTTGAACTAATGGTGGTCTGTGGATGGGCACTATTGCTGGGGATCTGTGGATGACGGAGACTGTTATGGGGGGATCTGTGGATGACGGACACTGTTATGGGGGATCTGTGGATGACGGACACTGATACAGGGGGGATCTGTGGCTGGCACTGTTACAGGGGGATCTGTGGATGGCACTGTTATATGTGTGCTATCCACAGACCCCCCCACCCCATAACAGTGCCTTCCACAGACCCCCCCCACCCCATAACAGTGCCTTCCACAGACCCCCCCCAGCCCATAACAGTGCCATCCACAGACCCCCCAGCCCATAACAGTGCCATCCACAGACCCCCCAGCCCATAACAGTGCCATCCACAGACCCCCCAGCCCATAACAGTGCCATCCACAGACCCCCCCACCCCTTAACTGTGCCATCCACGGATGTTATCCACAGATTCCCCCCCCCCCCCGCCGCCCCAGTATACAAATATAAAATGTCTTATTCAATTAAAAATGATTACACATGCCCCCCAATTCCTAATAGTACCTTAAATCCTAACCGCTTCTGTACAACGCAGGCAGGCCGGGCGGCCGGCGCGTCACTCACTGACGTCACTTGCCTGCGCCGCCTGCTTCATTTATAAAGTAGGCGGCGCAGGCACATGACATCAGGGAGTTACGCTGCCGCCCGCCCGGCCTACCTGCCGGCATTTTACAGAAGTTATTAGGATGTACGGTACTATTAGGAGTTGGGGGGCATGTTTAATAACTTTTAATTGAATAAGACATTTTATATTTGTGCAGCACTGGAGCGGCGGGGCTACAGTACAGTGACTGCACCGCCCCGCCGCTATTGCCGCCCCCCGGCTCCTCCTCCTAGTCCCTCCCCCACTCGCTCGTACATCGCAAACTGCGATGTTAAACTGTCAGCATTTGCCCCATAAGACGCAGGGGCATTTTCTCACCATTTTTTGGGGGGAAAAGTGCGTCTTATGGGGCGAAAAATACAGGTAACTACAAGTGAAGTCAGTATATACAGTATATTAAAAACTATTCTCTCCAATATATATAGTAATAAAAAGTGAGAATATATATATATGTAGTGAAAATACACTAAAGTAGAGATAAATATAGTATCCATCACCACTTCCATGTATTAAAAAAACATTATTTCATGACGAATAACAAAAAAAATATAAAATTACTCAAGAATTACACATAGTGAGTGCATCCATATATAAAAAAAAGTGCAAAAAATACAAGTATCAAAGTGCAAAAATAAATAATATACAAGTGACAAAGTGCAAAAATGAAAAAGAAACATAATAAGGGAGAATGGTGGTCACCCCACAGGAGCCACAAAAGGTGGCGCATGGTGGGCGACGTCCATCTCCCAAAAATCTCCAAAGCAGCAGAGCTCTCAAACACACATAATGAAAATGTGGCAAGATTTCTGCCACTGTTTCTCGTGTCTTTTTCTCCTCTTCTTCTCTTTTCTTCTCATTTTGAAGGTTGTCACATCATTTCTCCTCCCAGTGCCACATCCAAGAAAGTCAGAACGTGATACCTCAAAGAATAATAAACAATGTGAAAATAAAAAGAATAAAAGTATATACCCTAAAATTAAAATTTGCGCCAAATTACAGAAAGGATTTAAAGCTATTGAATTTGTTCAAACCACAAGGAACCATGGTATCCAAATCCACTATCCATCTGGTTTCCCTACCCAATTGTTTCATGTCTCCACCTCTGGACCCTAATCCAACTCTATCTATTCCTCTTACCTTTAGGCCTCTTGTGACAAGCATGGTACTTACGGAAAGGTCATGGAACCGATTGTAGCCCATCTAAGTCTCTTTCAGGGACTCCTGATGCCGCTTGGGTCTTATTAGCATGTTCCAATATATGAACTTTCAAGGCTCTTGTGGTCATTCCGATATAAATTAAGTCGCACGGACATGTAATCAAATATATCACTGCTTCAGTATTGCAGGTGATATTGTAAACAATCTTGTATTGATTCTTCTTAGAAGAGTCATTAAAAGTGGTGGAATTTGCCGTATTTGCATGCTGCACAAGTACCACAAGAGAATGATCCCCACTTAGGACCCCTACTCCCGGTCACATTACTGGGCACATTTGGTATGTTAGAGATGTGTGAATTTTATTCTATATTTTGTATCTCTAGGACTGTAATGAGTTAACTTTTTCTTCTTCAAAGTGCCTCCCACCCCCCTCGTTGTTTCAAGACTGGAGAAGAGAGGGGGGGCAAAGAGCTGTGCTGTGGGAAGTGTCTGTTTTCTCATCTTTGTACAGGTGTCCCAAGGGAGGCGTATAGACTGTGGAGGAATGCATAAGCCAATCATATGACTTGATTATATATATATATATATATATATATATATATATATATTATTCACTGCCTATAGAGAAGCACCTCCTTGAAGTGTCACATATGACGTATGCATTGTTAGAATAGAAGCCATTATAAAATGGTGGATACTTAGATGGTTACATTAGTTCACATTCCAAAGTGGTGCACAGTGCGCAGATGTTAGAGTGTTATCTCTGTTTCTCTTATCTCTTTTTCCTTTTTGACCAATGAAACAATGTCTAAGCCTCAGAGAGGACTGCCCTCATCTGAAGATGTATATACAGCTTACTCTTTGTAATAAAAGATAGAGATTGCTTTGACCAGCTTCTGTGTCAGTGTCCAGTCTCTCAACCACGCGTGGATATTAACCCCCTGGGGGTACATTGATTTGGAGCACCAGAGTGCATCTCAAATGCTCTAATATAGGGCGACTTTAACAGTTGGCATCCCAGATGGGACTCTAGGCGAAGGTAGCATCCAACAGCTGACTAGAGGGGCCCTGAGCTTGACGAACGGCAGAGGGGAGAGGACTGCAGCCTCAAAAGAAAGGTGAGAAAACTTTTTTATCTTACCTGCCTTTCTGCTATTTACTTCGTCATGCCCGGATAGCTCAGTCTGCTGTGAGGTGGTACTGATGTAAGTATAGTAGTCGGCTGTAATGCTGAAAGCTTAGAGTTTATAGAACCAATAGTCTCTATAGAACCCTAGATCACTCTGGTGTGTATATGTTTTGTGTGTGTCTGTGATTTATGTGAGGAGTGAGTTGAGCACAGACGGTAAGACCACAGACAAAGGGAGGGGACAGTAACCTCCTGGTTTGGAAGGGGGCCCTGTAGCGCCGAGGTGTGGGACAAAGTAAACTTCGGCTGACCTGGCCAGGAAGACGCGTGGAGCAACATGACCCTTAGATAAGGGAAGACTGCGGAGATATTCTCCACCTGACCTGACCCCAGGAAGACGCGACGGAGCCGTCTGAGACGTGCGGGGAGTCCCAGCTGACTAGTCAGACGTGATAGTCAGATTTGAGCCAACCAGAGGGGAGGGTGAATCCTTTGTCTGTGGAGGAAAGGGTTAAAGGTGCTGATCACTCCTCTGTTTTGTGTGTGTGTCAGTCTGAAATACTGCTGTTGAGATGGGTCAGTCCCACTCACATGAAGAAGGAGAATATACTGCTCCTCAGCTTGTAGCGAGAGAAGAAGGAAGTCAACATGTAAGAAAGTATAAGAAGTTAATGAAGATTGCAGGATGTGATATTAATGGAGAATTGAATGTTGAAATATTGAAACGACTGATACAGCGATGTCAGGGAAAGCTGAATGATGAAGGATTATTAGGTGCAGCGCAGGCATGGCACCGAGCGGCAAGTCGATTTATGGCAACTGGAGGGACAGAAATATGGGATGAAAAAACAAAGATCTATATGTATACTGTGGGACCAGATGAGCCACCACCCTATCATGGTGTCACGGAACCATGAACCAGACGCACAACAAGAGATAAGAGAAAATAAGAAGGCTTTATTGAAAATAAAGCTGTAAAGCAAAAGTCCAAACGGATGGTGAAACCGAGCAGAGTCTTTGCGAAGCCAGAGGTCAGGAACCAGAAGGGTAGTCAGACGAAGCCAGGATCAGGAACCAGCAGGGTAGTCAGACGAAGCCAGGATCAGGAACCAGCAGGGTAGTCAGACGAAGCCAGGATCAGGAACCAGCAGGGTAGTCAGACGAAGCCAGGATCAGGAACCAGAAGCAGCAGCAGTCTTAGAAGCATGTGTACACAAGAGGACCAAGCAAAGAACTGAAGCCACAGACCTCCTATATATATGAGCTAGGCATCCAGCTCCTCCCAGTGGGAAGGAGGAGCCGCAGGGTGGAAGGCTACAAGAAACCCAGAAACCAAGATGGCCGCCAGCACATGTCAAACGAAGGAGAACAGCAAGAAGGTAAGACCATGACAGTACCTCCCCCTCAAGGGCCCCTCCTCCGCGGAGCACAAAACGGTTTCTGAGGGAAGCGTGCGTGGAAGGCTCGGAGCAAGGCAGGAGCATGGACATCTGCGGAGGGAACCCAGGAACGCTCCTCTGGACCATAACCACGCCAATGGACCAAAAACTGCAACCGACCGCGGACCAGGCGTGAGTCCAGGATATTGCTCACCTCATATTCCTCACGATTGCCCACTTGGACCGGACGAGGCCGAGGAACCGAGGAAGTGAAACGATTACACACCAGTGGCTTCAACAGGGAGACATGAAACACGTTGGAGATCCGCATGCCAGGAGGAAGCGCAAGGGCATAGGCTACCGGGTTTACCCTGCGAAGCACTCGGAAGGGACCAACAAAGCGAGGCGCCAGCTTGGGAGTGGGCACTCGAAGGTTGAGGTTGCGGGTGGACAACCATACACGGTCTCCGACCTGGTAGGAAGGAGCAGGCGCTCGTCTGCGATCAGCCTGGAGTCTCTGGCGCTGCGCAGAGACCTCAAGGGACTTCTGGATCTGTACCCAAGAAGCACGTAGGACGGAAAGGTGATCCTCCACAGCCGGAATATCCTGGGGAGAGAATACCTCCGGTAACACGGCAGGTTGGAACCCATAATTGGCCATGAAGGGAGACGTCCCAGAGGAAGAGTTCACCGCCGTGTTCCTGGCAAACTCAGCCCAAGGCAGGAGGTCAACCCAATTGTCTTGGTGGTCGGAGACATAGCAACGAAGGAATTGCTCCAAGGCCTGATTGGATCGTTCTGCGGCCCCATTGGACTGAGGGTGGTAGGCCGAGGAGAAGGAGAGATGAATCCCCAACTGGGAGCAAAAGGCGCGCCAGAACCTGGACACAAACTGACTCCCCCGATCCGACACAATCTCCTTGGGCAAACCGTGCAACCGGAAGACCTCCCTGGCAAAAATCGTGGCCAACTCTTGTGCAGAGGGTAACTTCTTGAGAGGAACACAGTGGCACATTTTGGAAAACCGATCCACAATCATGAGAATGACCGTATGGCCTCGGGATGCAGGGAGGTCCACAATGAAATCCATCCCCAGGTGTGACCATGGGCGCTCCCCGGTGGCTATGGGTTGCAGAAGGCCCAACGGAAGGTGCCGAGGGGACTTACTCTGGGCACAAACGGAGCATGCCGCTACATATGCGGCGATGTCGGAACGTAGGGAAGGCCACCAGAACAGACGTGAAACAGCCCAGGACAGCTGATTCTTTCCAGGATGCCCCGCGGTCTTGGAGTTATGGTAGGTACGCAACAACCGAGTGCGCAACTCCTCAGGCACAAAACATCTGCCGTTGGGTCTCCCAGAGGGAGCACCAGATTGAGCCGCCAAAATCTGCTCACCCAGGGGAGAGGTCAGGCTGGTGCGAATGGCGGCCAGGATCTGATTCGGAGGTATGACCGAAGTCGGAATCGACTCCTCCCTGGACAGCTCGGAGTACTGCCGTGATAAGGCATCCGCCCTGATGTTCTTGGAACCGGGTAGGTAGGAGACCACGTAATTAAAACGTGACAAGAACAGAGCCCATCTGGCCTGACGTGGTGTCAATCTCTTGGCCTCAGAAAGGTAGGTCAGATTCTTGTGGTCCGTCAGGATGAGAACCGGAACCACCGAACCCTCGAGCAAGTGCCTCCATTCTTTAAGGGCCTGCACGATGGCCAATAACTCCCTGTCACCAATCTGATAGTTGCACTCTGCGGAAGACAGTTTCCGGGAGTAAAACCCACAAGGAAGCAGAGGACCCTCTGGTGTTCTACGCTGAGACAGAAGGGCGCCTACTCCCGTCTCAGACGCGTCCACCTCGAGGACAAAGGGCAACCCAGGGTTGGGATGCGACAGAATCGGAGCCGACACAAAGGCGGACTTTAGGGCCTCAAAAGCTCGGATGGCCTCGAGCGGCCAGACCTGGGAATTACTGCCCTTCCTGGTCAGATCCGTGAGAGGCTTGGCCAGCATGGAAAAGTCCCTGATGAACTTCCGATAATAATTGGCGAAGCCCAAAAAGCGCTGCAGGGAACGAAGACCACTGGGCTGGGGCCACTGTAAGACAGCCGAAACCTTCTCAGGATCCATGGAGAACCCCTCAGCGGAAATGATGTAACCTAAGAAGGTTACCTGGGATCGGTGAAATTCGCATTTCTCAAGCTTACCGAACAGCTTGTTCTCTCGTAACCGTTGCAACACTCGTCTGACATCCAGAATGTGGACCTCCATGGATTCAGAATATACCAAGATGTCATCCAAATAGACCACCACACACTGCTGCAACAGGTCACGGAAAACATCGTTGATGAATTCCTGAAAGACTGCGGGCGCATTGCACAACCCAAAGGGCATAACCAAGGATTCATAATGACCGGTCCTGGTGTTAAACGCGGTCTTCCACTCATCGCCCGCCTTGATCCTTACCAGGTTATATGCCGCCCTCAGGTCGAGTTTGGTAAAGACCGTGGCCCCTTTAAGGCGATCGAACAGCTCGGAAATCAAGGGTATCGGGTAAGCGTTCTTGATCGTGATGCGATTGAGACCCCTGTAATCGATGCAAGGCCTCAACTCACCGCCCTTCTTTTTCACAAAGAAAAATCCAGCCCCTGCCGGGGACGAAGATTTGCGAATGTGTCCGCGTGAAAGCGCCTCCCTCACGTACTCCTCCATGGCCTCATTCTCCGCTACCGACAGTGGATAGACTTTGCCACGAGGAGGAACGGCACCAGATTGTAACTCTATGGCACAATCGTATGGGCGGTGCGGAGGTAGGGCAACCGCGCGCACCTTATCGAATACATCCCGGTACTCCTCGTATTCAGGAGGCAACAGAGAGTCCGAGGAAGTACACAGCAACTTGACAGGCCCATGGATGCAACTAGCCCCACACTGCGGTGACCACGAGAGGATCTCGACCGATCTCCAATCGAAAGTCGGATTATGCTTCTGGAGCCAGGGGTACCCCAAGACCACCGAGTAGTGTGGAGACGAAATAACCTGGAGACAGACCGACTCTCTGTGAACGGCACCAATGGCTATCCCCACTGGAAGGGTCTCATGAGTCACGTGTGGCGGCAGAAGGGGTCTGCCGTCTATCGCCTCAAGAGCCAGTGGGAAACCTCGAGCCTGCAGAGGAATGGAATTGGCGGCAGCGAACACACTATCAATGAACAAACCACCAGCACCAGAGTCCACCAACGCCTGGGTCGTCACCGAGCCCCCGACCCAGGAGAGGACAACAGTGATCAGTGGTTTGTCAACACGGGAAACCGGGGACGAGGAGACTCCACCCAAGATCTGCCCCTGACAGGATCTCAGGTACGAGCGTTTTCCCGGACGGTTCGGACATGCCAACCGAAAATGCCCACCGAGACCACAGTACATGCATCGGCCCTCGCGTCTCCGGAGTGCCCTCTCCCCCTCGGACAGGCGAGCAAACCCCAGCTGCATGGGTTCACCCCCAGACAAGTCATCCCCAGGAGGCGTGGGAGGAGAGGGAGGCACGGGTGGGACAGCAAACGTAGGCACCAATCTGTTAGAAGACCTCCGCAGGTTCTCCTTAAAGTAAGGTCTCTCCCTGAGTCTGGTGTCAATCAAAATCAGGAATGAAATAAGAGACTCGAGCTCAACTGGTAGGTCCTTAGCTGCAACCTCATCCTTCAAGGCATCCGAGAGACCATGAGAGAAAGCAGCGACCAGAGCCTCATTATTCCAGCCCACCTCTGCTGCCAGGGTACGAAACTCAATGGCGTATTCAGCTACGGATCGTGAACCCTGTCTGATGGACATAAGGAGCTTCGCAGCAGAGGCAGCACGAGCCGGCACATCGAATACCTTCCGAAGATAAGCAACAAAACCGGAAAACTCGGCAACCACCGGATTGTTGTTCTCCCATAAAGGGCTGGCCCAGGCCAAGGCCTTGTCCGAGAGCAGCGAGATCAAGAAGCCCACCTTTGATCTCTCAGTAGGAAAGGCATGTGGCAGCAACTCGAAATAAATGCCCACCTGGTTAAGGAAACCTCGGCACTGAGTTGGCTCTCCCCCAAAGCGCTGTGGAAGAGGGGCAGAACCGGTCATACCCCGAAACACCGCAGGCGCAACAACAGGTGTCGGGGTAGACTCTGGCGCAACAACCGGAGCGGCAGTAGAAGCGAGCCCAGGAGCGACAACCGACCCATCGGCAACGGGAGCGAAATGAGCCGTGCGTTCAAGCAGGGTTTGCAATGCCACAGCGAACCGACCCAACAGGTGATCCTGCTGATCAAGTCTGGCAACCAGCGTGGGTAGCGAGGATGGTCCTGTACCGTCAGAATTCATGGCTTGGTCCTAATGTCACGGAACCATGAACCAGACGCACAACAAGAGATAAGAGAAAATAAGAAGGCTTTATTGAAAATAAAGCTGTAAAGCAAAAGTCCAAACGGATGGTGAAACCGAGCAGAGTCTTTGCGAAGCCAGAGGTCAGGAACCAGAAGGGTAGTCAGACGAAGCCAGGATCAGGAACCAGCAGGGTAGTCAGACGAAGCCAGGATCAGGAACCAGCAGGGTAGTCAGACGAAGCCAGGATCAGGAACCAGCAGGGTAGTCAGACGAAGCCAGGATCAGGAACCAGAAGCAGCAGCAGTCTTAGAAGCATGTGTACACAAGAGGACCAAGCAAAGAACTGAAGCCACAGACCTCCTATATATATGAGCTAGGCATCCAGCTCCTCCCAGTGGGAAGGAGGAGCCGCAGGGTGGAAGGCTACAAGAAACCCAGAAACCAAGATGGCCGCCAGCACATGTCAAACGAAGGAGAACAGCAAGAAGGTAAGACCATGACACATGGTGCTCACAAACAAAGGAACTCGCAGCCCCTGTTGAAAAGTGCCCTCCCCAACAGAGACCTGAGGGGTGGGTTTGTAATTTCAGATGGAACTAATAAATATTATATTAAAACCTACATTAATTGCAACACATCAGGAATTATATATATTATCGAATGTGAGGAATGCCGGCTAATATATGTTGGCTGTTCAACCAGAAAATTTAAAGTCAGGTTGCTTGAACATATCAACTATATATTAAACCCTTCATATGTCAACATCTCAAGTGCGGCAAAGCACTTTATCATGGCACACAATAGAAGTTTATCTTCATTTACAGCTTATGCCATTGAAAGAGTGTTTTTGCCCACAAGAGGTGGAGACTTCAAAAGGCTTGTATACCAGAGAGAAGCTTTCTGGATTCTTCAACTGAATTCCAGATCCCCTGCAGGATTAAATCAGAAAAAAGAACTCATGTATATTTATTAATAGCATTTAATCATACCATGTTGCAACTTTGAAGAAATAATATAGCCTAATTGAACTGTAAAGTATTGTAGCCAGCAGATATAGAGGAGTATTCAGACGGAGCGGTGTTGTATGCTGGGATCCCTCAGTGTATTTATACTGAGTCATGTATTCATTTATTCATTATTATTATTATTATTTTTTTAAATCCCTGACCTGTCTCTGTCTGCATTTTTCCTCCCTACTTGCTGGATCTTACACTATGAAATGTCTGTTTATAACGGCTTATTCCGGATTTTAACTTTAAATGTGTTTTTGTGCACTTAAATTCCTGTGAACACTTCTAATCAGAACACCTGGGATGACCAGCACCGCCCTGCTAGTCTAATAGGGGAGGGATTTGTTAAGTTCACGTCTATATATACACAGTGTTGGAAATTTATTGTGGAGGTCATGATTAAGAACCATCTGGTTCGAAACATGTAGACCACATTGGGGCTTGTACTTTGTAGGTTCCGTTACCGCTTACATTTTGGATTGTGGAATAAACACCGTCAAGCAAAGACACGAGGTGCTGGATTTTCTTTTCTTTTACTTCAAGTGGGTTTGTAATGTCTGCAGGCAGAAAAACCCAGATGCACATAACACTTGCCTGGCATGTGGAGCCCCCAGGCCTTGTAGCACCTCCTCTCTGATAGCAGTATCTGCAAACCCCTCAGCTCCCCCCCTTGTGGCTGCAGATAATAATGTACCACCTCTCATCTCCCTTGGGGAAACACAGGAGACAACTCAGCCCATGCCCCCCCTGCCAGCGCCCATATATCCAGTCATAAATGCTGACGGCACGTACTACGTAACAGGAAAGGGAGTGTCACAAAGAGGGAAACCAGTGGTGCCAATCATGATGGGGGCAGGAGAGGGGGGAGCGAAGAAGACAGGAGCTTCAAAATCCAACAGACCGGAGGATCAGAGAAAAGACGATGAGGACAAGGAAAGTACAGGTGTAGCAGATGAGGAACCACCTGAGTTGGATGATATGTCCAGGGTAGAGAAAGAGAAGGAACTGGATCTGAAGGTAGCCAAACTGTCTGGACAAATAGACATCTTAACACGACAAGCCCAGACCTCAACGGCCAGGTCCAGTGAGGAGTATAAAACAGGATGAGATATCGGGAACAACTATCCCATCAGATGTAATGAAGCTGATACCTCCCCATTTATGGTCCTCAGGGCCACAAGATATTGGAAGACTAAAGGTCCAGCCGGTAGTAGTCACGCTCAAGCCAGGTGCCATCCTACCACGCAAACCCCAATATCCATTGTCAGTGGCACAAATCCTGGCATTCCAAGAAAAGGGAGCAATAATTAAAACAACCTCTCTGTCTAACGCGCCCCTTTTCCCAGTTAAAAAGAAGGGGGAAAAAGAACAGCCAGACACTTATCGTATGGTACAAGAGCTACGAGCTGTCAATGAAGTTACAGTCCTGGAAACACCAGTGGTATCAAACCCATATACCAGAAGCCACCCATTTCACTGTAATTGATTTGGCAAATGCCTTCTTCTCAGTGCCACTTCATCCAGACAGTCAATATCTGTTTGCTTTCACACATGCTGGATGCCAATATACCTGGACGGTCATGCCCCAAGGAGCACAGAACTGTCCTTCTCAGTTCAGTAAAGCCATGTCTTCCATACTGGATGAATGGAGAATGGAGCATGATACAGTGACACTCCTGCAATATGTGGATGATTTGCTCTTGTGTGCTGACACTGCACAAACATGCAGAGAAGCTTCTGTTGCATTACTACTCTTCTTGGCTCAACAAGGATGCAAGGTCAGACCTGCGAAAATCCAGTGGTGTCAGGACAAGGTGGTCTTCCTGGGCCATTGTCTCAGCCCTGGGGCTAAACACCAGACTGAAGATAGAAAGACAGCGGTTATGAAGATTACTGAGCCTACAACACCAAAACAACTTCAAGCCTTTCTAGGACTAATCTCATACTGCCGACCATGGATTCTGGATGCTTCAATCCTCATGCAGCCCTTGTATGATTGTGTTCCTACTCAGCCTTTCTACCTCACCTCTGAGGCCAAACAATGCTTTGAACTATTATAACAGGCAGTCATATCCTCTCCAGCCTTGGGCCTCCTGAACTACAACTTACCATTCAGACTATACGTCATGGAACATCAAGGATATGCCACAGGTGTGCTAACCCAACTACATGGAGGCCGCAGTCGCCCTCTGGGCTACTACTCGGCCAGGCTTGACCCAGTGGCCAGAGGAAGTCCATCATGTATCCGAGCCATTCATGCATGTCACTTACTATTGGACAAAACGGCTGATGTTGTCCTGGGTCATTCACTTCAAATCCTGGCCCCTCATGACATATCAGCCATCCTTCAGCAGACTCAGCCAAAACACTTGTCTGCAGCTAGACATTTCTGAATGCAGTGTTCTCTCTTACTTCCGGATACGGTCACTATCGGCAGATGCCATGTCCTCAATACAGCTTCACTCCTTCCTTTCCCTCAAGGGGGGTCTCAAGAAGGGAAGGACGACAACATCGATGCCACATACTCAGATGATGAGTTTTATAACGGGGAAGCCCGTGACTGCCTACAATTAATTGGACAAGAAACTGAGCCCCTATGGAACATCAAAGAAACTCCTATTCTGGACCCGGACTTGACACTGTTTGTGGATGGATCCAGATACGCAGATGAAACAGGAAAATTCCACACAGGATATGCAGTTACCTCAATGGAAACAGTATTACAGCAACAACCCCTTCCACCGGATAAATCAGCACAGGAGGCTGAATTAATAGCTCTGACTGAGGCTCGCAAGATGGCAGAAGGGAAAACTGGAAAAATCTATACTGATTCACGTTATGCTTTTGGAGTAGCCCATGACTTTGGACCAATATGGAGAAGCAGGAAGTTTCTGACAGCAGGAGGCACACCTGTGAAGAATGCGGAAGCTGTGCAGGCCCTGATGGAAGCTCTGAGCCTCCCCATACAAGCTGCAATTTTGAAGATCAAAGCCCATTCAAAAGCGAAAACTCCAGAGGCCCAGGGGAATGCTCTAGCAGACAAAGAAGCGACAGTGAGGGAAATGAAGGATCTCAGCACCATAATGGCTTTCGCTCCGGGTAAAGTGGCCAGGGGAGAAGGTGGAATTCCAAAGGGATTCTTCCTCACTAAGGAGATCTTGGAAGACAGACAACGTGAGGCTACAGATGATGAGTATGAGGTGTGGGCTCAGAAAGATGCTGGCCCAGATGAAGATTGAATATGGAGATTGGGCCACCTCCTGTGCCTACCGAGAAGTTTATATCCAAATGTAGTCTGTTGGGCCCATGGACCCACACATCTAGGGAAGACAGACATAAACAATCTCATATCCTCCATATGGTTTGCACCCGCCATCTCCACTTACACCTCTCGATATGTGAACAGCTGCATGGTCTGTGCCAAGTGCAATCCAGGTAAGCTGGAGAAGGTTCCCACAAAGTGCCTAGCAAAACCCTTGTACCCTTTCCAAAGGATCCAAATCGACCACATCCAAATGCCCCCTGCACAGGGGTTCCATTATGCTTTGGTGGTTGTAGACATGTTCTCTGGATGGCCAGAAGCCTACCCTGTGAAGAACCAGACAGCGAAAACTACTGTGAAGAAGTTGTTGAACGAAGTGGTTTGCCGGTTCGGGGTACCTGAAGTGATCGAGAGTGATCAAGGGACTGCTTTCACTGCGGACATTGCACAGGAAATATGGACAGCTCTGGAAACTCATTTGACCTTTCATACACCATACCGACCACAAAGCAGCGGAAAAGTAGAGAGAATGAACAGCACTCTGAAACTAAAGATGCTGAAGATGGCCCAAGAGACTGGCAGACCATGGCCAGAAACCTTTCCAATTGCCCTGGCCAGTGTTCGCCATACCCCCAGGGCAAAAGAGAAACTATCCCCCTTTGAGATCCTATTTGGTAGTGCCCCTAAGTTAGGACAGTATTTTCCAGAACAGCTTGCATTACAGTATGACTGTCTAGCTGATTATGTGATTGCTCTATGTAAACATTTGACTGATCTACATTTTTGAGTCATTTCTTCACTTCTAGATCCTGAACAGATTCCTGGAAGTCACAAGTTGCAGCCCGGAGACTGAGTCCTGGTAAAGAAACACGTCAGAAAGACATTGGAACCCAGATTTGAGGGGCCTTACCAAGTACTGCTCACCACAGCTACCTCAGTGAAACTAGAGGGAAAAAAGACTTGGATACACGCATCCCACTGTAAAAGAATCACGAATCCTGACCCACCTCCTGAACAATGATGATATCCTTTTTCATTCTATTCATCATATGGGGGGGGGGTTATGTAAGCTCAGACAAATGTTTCTACAAAGATGTGTGCCCAAAACCTCCGCTGAAATGTCATTATTGGGAATCACATTCAGACAGAAGTTCTTTGGTCTTTTGGGTCAACTTAACCAAAGAACTTCAAGTATATGACTTTGATTACTGTGATGTTGCTGATTGCAGATGTTATGATTTGATGACAATACAGGAGTATAAACTGTTCCAATACTATATTTGTGTTACTGAAGCAGGTAACTCTTACTGTTCCTCCTGGTCGAATGTCATCACTAACACAGGGGTAGATTGGGGATATAGGCCCCAAAAGGCTTTAAAAAGTAAGGCTAAACAGGGAAAGAGACTGATACATAGAATGCGTTTATTTGACAGAAATGTGGGGAAAACTCGACCCAGTGGTTGTCAGCTATATCCAAATACTATAACTTGCAAGGGTCCCCAAAAATGTTACCCCCTGACCCTAACTTTGCAGAACCCACAAAGGACAGATCTGGGCATGTACGTACTCAGAAGATACCCGTCAAATTATAGAAACTATGCACCTTGGGGGCAGTTCTACCTAAAGGATTTGGCAAGTAGGTTCACCGGCCCCACTCCAACCCCTGGAAACCCCTTACTGCCCCTTGCTCGCAGTCAGGAGGGAAGGAAACCCTACACAGTGAAAGAAACCTTAGTCACAGAAACTGGCTTTGCAGATCGTAATGTGTGGTTTGATTGGGTGAGATATACTACAGCCCAGGCCAATAGGAGTGCGTGTATAACTTGTGCTACAGCCCGGCCCCACCTAGGTACCGTTCCTCTGCATCTCCCTCGAGATCATTTCACCTGTTTCCTTGGCCTATACACCAACTCCACATCTAAAGAGATAGTCTGTGAATGATGGAAAAACCAGTACCCTCTTCTTAATGAAGGCCCCAAGATAGTTGGTATTACTATATACAAGGGCAACTACACTTGTTTTGAGATAGAGGGTAAGGAAGGAAAGGAGATGGGAAAATTCCCAGAAGGATATTGTGGTGAGATAGTAAATTCCACTGGACAGGAGTATAAAATCCATTTGGTAAATCAAACCCAGGCTCTAGGAGATATAATATGGATATGTGCAGACATGAAATTGAGAACAAAAATCGAGGTACAATGGCATGG
The DNA here is from genome assembly GCF_905171765.1 of Bufo bufo. Taxonomy (NCBI): domain Eukaryota; kingdom Metazoa; phylum Chordata; class Amphibia; order Anura; family Bufonidae; genus Bufo; species Bufo bufo. Next base: position 706,881,207 of record NC_053391.1, read on the forward strand.
TCAGTGTGCATTAGCCATGGTATTGATGCCCTTCCATATTTTTGATATCCCTGATTGGAAGAATGTTGTAAGTCATATACAGCAGTCTCCCAGATCCCAGGGGCACATAGGGACAAGAAAAAAACAGGAGACTATTCCAGGTGGTATACGCCCATGTATATATAGATGCTATTGGAGTCCCGAGGGGGGTCCCTGATGAATTTAAGGCACAGAATCAAGTTGCAGCAGGATTTCAATCTATATTCCCAATAATTGTGGTAAACAAAAATGTGGATTGGATAAATTATATCTACTATAACCAGCAACGCTTTGTGAATTACACTCGGGATGCCCTAAAAGGTATAATAGAACAATTGGGTCCCACCAGTACTATGGCATTCCAGAACAGAATGGCGTTTGGACATGTTGCTAGCAGAGAAAGGAGGAGTTTGCAAAATGATAGGAGAATCCTGCTATACTGTCATACCCGATAATCTAGGGCCCAATGGGCAGGTCATGAATGCTTTAAAGGGATTGACCTCCCTATCTGAAGAATTAAAAAGGAATTTGGGAATAGACAATTCATGGGCAGAAGGGCTAGAGAACTGGTTCAAAAATTGGAAGCAGATGTTGTTGCAAATTGGTATCATCATCATCCTTGTTTTGATTTTGCTTGTTCTAATTATCTGCTGTATTATTCACTGTGTAAAAAAATTGTTCAACAAGGCAGTTGATGAGGCCACACCAGAGATGATGATGGGAGAATTGTATGAAGACTTCAATCCAGAAAATCAGGAGCACTGATGACCTCCAGTCCCCCCATATAATGTCAACGCCAGTTAGGGAAAGATCATCGGACTTCCCCGTGCTCAAATCCAGTGTCACGGGAGGCTGTTCGCTAGGAATGGCTTGTCGTGGAAGCTGGTGAAGAGGATGTCGGAGCATTGGGACAGATGTTTAGGTTTAGGGAGAGAATGAAATTCAAGGGGGGACTGTTAGAGATGTGTGAATTTTATTCTATATTTTGTATCTCTAGGACTGTAATGAGTTAACTTTTTCTTCTTCAAAGTGCCTCCCACCCCCCTCTTTGTTTCAAGACTGGAGAAGAGAGGGGGGGCAAACAGCTGTGCTGTGGGAAGTGTCTGTTTTCTCATCTTTGTACAGGTGTCCCAAGGGAGGTCTATAGACTGTGGAGGAATGCATAAGCCAATCATATGACTTGATGATATGTATATATTATTCACTGCCTATAGAGAAGCACCTCCTTGAAGTGTCACATATGACGTATGCAGTATTATTGTTAGAATAGAAGCCATTGTAAAATGGCGGATACTTAGATGGTTACATTAGTTCACATTCCAAAGTGGTGCACAGTGCACAGATGTTAGAGTGTTATCTCTTTTTCTCTTATCTCTTTTTCCTTTTTGAACAATGAAACAATGTTTAAGCCTCAGAGAGGACTGCCCTCTTCTGATGATGTATATACATTTACTCTTTGTAATAAAAGATAGAGATTGCTTTGACCAACTTCTGTGTCAGTGTCCAGTCTCTCAACCACGCGTGGATATTAACCCCCTGGGGGTACATTGATTTGGAGCACCAGAGTGCATCTCAAATGCTCTAATTTAGGGCGACTTTAACAGTATATAGTGACTTTTTGTAAGGAGATCAAGTAAATTGCGTGATCTCTTCCATGTGATCAGGGGATACAGCAAGTTCCTTATCTGTTTGGAGGACTGCCCAATACTTTTGCATAATACCCCGAATGGTACGCCATTCGCTATTGAATGGAGTAATAAATCTTACTGCAGAATCTTTGTTGTTTCTTTTTTGTCTTGTTTTACTTACCAAAAGAGCATCTCGAGACGTTTCACTTGCTCTTTCGTATCCCTGATGAATTGTATTACCTCGATAACCCCTCTCCATAAAACATTTTGTCAGAAGAGAGGACTGTTGTTCTAAATTCTTATCATCAGAGCATATCCTGCGCATTTTTAAAGATTGACCCAGCGAAATTGCTTGTATTATTTTTGGATAGTGTGAGCATGAAGTGTGGAGGAGAGAATTAACCGCCGTTGTCTTCCTGAAAACAATAGTGGATATAAAGCCATCAGACCCTCTCGTAATCAAGATGTCCAGAAATTCAACCTCAGTCTGACTATATTTCCAGGTCAATTTGATGTTACCATTGTTATTGTAATGGAACGCCTAGCACCCCGACCAGGTACCTCCGTTGATAGATGCTCCTAGTGCTTCCAGAGGACTCCAAGCACTCCACTTGACACCGTCAGCGCTGCAGACCCCACGAACCGCTCCTAAATGCAGAGACAGGAACCAGGAACAAGCTCTTACAAGAGCTTATACTCAGGGGAGTATTGTGATATAGCAATCCCCAAGAGTGTAGTTATCCCATTCCCCAAACATGAGCCAAAACTTCATGAAGGTATAAAAACAGGAACTCTCTTTATTTTAACACAAGCATTGATTTATACACATCTTCCAACAAGGTCACCACCCACAGGGTTTTGTAAAAACAGCCAATCACATGTATTTACAGTATTCAAACCTTCCCAGCAATTGTACACAAAATCCCCTTCCCTCTGTCTGTAACACAATAAACAAAATACAATGAGCATTGTCTGAGACGCAATTAACTAACACAATGAGCATTGTCTGAGACGCAATCCACAAAATACAATTACCAAACGTAATGGACTAACTTGAACCCTGGTCTAATTCGTGGGGGTGAGAGTTCAAGTTAGTCCAAGTCCTTTGTGAACAAATGAGGCCTGGCTGATGAGAGGGCCCAAAATCCTGGGGCAAGAGGCTGGTAGCCAGGCCCCTCCAAAACCCAGTGGCGAGGTTGGTTTCGCCACACATCTCCCCCTCCCAGGGAAGACTAACCAGATACCTGACCTCACGGTCAGTACCTGAGTTAGTCTGGCAGTCCAACCACAACCCAATACTGGACCTGTTGAATTTTGGGGCCTGGCTCTGTTCTGTATGTCCCCAGCTGTTGAGTGGGCATCTGCAACTCCTTGCTTCCTTGTGGTTCTCTAGCTTGGAGCTGTAGGTACTTGGTTAGCAGAGGCCGACTGCGCTCTGCCCAGATGCTAGCTCTTCCGCTGGGGTAGCCTGTGGGAAGTCCAGCTCTGAAGAAGGGGATAGGGGAGGGCAGAGGCCAGCGGCGCTCTGCCCTGATGCCAGCACTTCAGCTGGGGTGCATAGTGCCAACTCCTGCTGGGTAGTAAATGAACGGTTAGGGCAGAGGCCAGCGCCGCTCTGCTCTGATGCCAGCTCTTCTGCTGGAGAGGGGTAAGTGGGGTTTAAAGCCTTACCCACTACCCTTAGTATTGGGCTGGGAGAGAGCTGTGGAGGGGGGCTATCACTTACCCCCTCCTCTGGATACCCCATCTGCCGCTGGAGAGAGAGACCAACTGTCTCCTCTCCCTGTAGAGTATACTGCCGCTGGGTAGTGAGACCGGCTGTCTCCACTACCAGTGATTCTGGTTGTTGCAGAGATGAGGGACCGACAATCTCCTCTCCCTGTACTCCCAGTGGCAGTTGGGGATCTGGGCCGCCTGCCCAGCCACCCTGTTGGGCCGGTGGAGTGACTACGGTCCCATCTCCACCTGCCAACTGGGGTTCCTCCCAGTACCAGTCTATGAAGTCCCCTACCTCCACAGTTGGTAAGGAAGTAGGGGATACCTCAGCTGTGACTTGCCAGGGGTAGGGCTGCAGGTCTGGGCCTGGTATCCAACTGTCTTGTATCTTGCGCTGGGCTTGAATGGAGCGAAACAACTGTTGATAATCTTGCTCCAGTTCCCACTCCCTTTGGACCAGAAAGGTCAGATCTGCCCTCACCCCACTAGTTGTAGGCCAATTGTGCAAGTCCCACCTGTTGTCAGTAATGTCCCAAAATCTAGACTCTTCTGTGCTCCCAAAGTCAATGTCTTCAAAAGACTCCCACAATAACCCAGGGCAATTATATTCCTCACCTTCGGGCTTGGCGTACTCCTCCATCCATGGAGACTGTCGTACTGTGTCCCACCATAGTGCTTGGTAAGCGTCATCCAGCCAGGTTTCCTGCCATACCAGTGTCTCAAGCTCTGACACCCACTCCATCAATGGTTGCTTTCCCAGTAAAGGTAGTCGCAGCGCCAATCGCATTCGCAATCTCTGCTCCTCACTGGGAAGACTCTCACCCCTCCGACGCTGCACGTCCTCCAGGGCCTGGTGCCATATGCCTTTCCGCTCGGCATCCCTGTAATCCGGGTGATCTTCCTCATGAAATGCTGTGCAGGAACCAACGGCATCCATATTGCTGTAGCCAGGGGCGGTATACGTATACTAGCATTGCCCTCAATATACTCCACGAACGGTGTCTCCGAGCTGCTTCTCCTCACACTAGGACGCCATCCCACTGCTTGCCACCAATGTAACGGAACACCTAATACCCCGACCGGGTACCTCCGTTGATAGATGCTCCTAGTGCTTCCCGAGGACTCCAAGCACTCCACTTGACACCGTCAGCACTGCAGACCCCACAAACTGCCGAAGCTTGGTGGAGGTCTCGCCGTCTCCTACCCACCCTGGACCTACGACAAGGCTCCAGGCTCCAGTGGGTGAACATCTCCTAAATGCAGAGAGCAGGAACCATGAACAAGCTCTTACAAGAGCTTATACTCAGGGGAGTATTGTGATATAGCAATCCCCAAGAGTGTAGTTATCCCATTCCCCAAACATGAGCCAAAACTTCATGAAGGTATAAAAACAGGAACTCTCTTTATTTGAACACACAAGCATTGATTTATACACATCCTCTAACAAGGTTACCACCCAGAGGGTTTTGTAAAAACAGCCAATCACATGCATTTACAGTATTCAAACCTTCCCAGCAATTGTACACAAAATCCCCTTCCCTCTGTCTGTAACGCAATCAACAAAATACAATGAGCATTGTCTGAGACGCAATTAACTAACACACTGGCATTGTCTGAGACGCAATCAACAAAATACAATTACCAAACGTAATGGGCTAACTTAATCACTCACAGACAGAAAACACACATTTTTCCCCAAAACACAGAAAACACCCCAAAACCCCACATACCCCCATAATGTATACATCCATGGATAGCTCTGATCTGGGTGAACAACATATCCAAAAATCACCCAGATCCGAGCAGGGGTTCCCGAATTCCATGGAAGTCACATTTGGCTGACCGCAAGCATGGCTTTCCTGCCCACAACAGTTCCACAGATTTAAGCTGTGCGGCCGGTCTGTCTTCTCCTTCAAAGTTAGTATGGGCCATAATCCTGGGGCAAGAGGCTAGTAGCCAGGCCCCTCCAAAACCCAGTGGCGAGGTTGGTTTCGCCACAGTTATTATTAAGATCCTCCAAAAACCTTTCCAGGGACAGAGCAGACCCTTGCCATATAAAGAACACATCGTCTATATACCAGAGGAGTGCGGCATCATGTCCTGGAGTCTTATGGACTATCTCTCTCTCCCTCAGCCCCAGGAACAAATTTGCATATGAGGGAGCACATGACGCCCCATAGCTGTCCCTTGGAGCTGTAGGAAGAGGCGGTCCTTAAAAAGAAAATAGTTGTGAGTCAACATAAATTCCAAAAAAGCTAAAATAAGCTCTACAACATCACTGTCATAATCAGTCATTGACAGAAAGAACCTTGATGCCCGCACTCCCTGGTCATGGCATACAGACGTGTATAGTGACCAGATCAGTGTCATCCGCAAGGTGAATACCATTGAGGCGTCTCAGCATGTCTGTAGTATCCTTCACAAACGATGGAACGTGTATTTTATTAATTGTGATGCATTATTTTTTGTATGTATCATAACTGTGTAATGGATACACGATTGTGTATGACACGTGAGATTGGGTATGTTTCATTATATATTTGCTTTGGTATGGCACAATCATGTATTTTATCAATTGTGATGCAATCACTTTTTTATTTATGTATCATAACTATGTATGAAGAAAAAGAGGTTTTGTCCAGCTTGTAATTGTGGTAATCCAAGGCTTCTTTATTGAATATTCAGTATAAAATCCAGGTACAGAAAGCAGAGTCTACATGTTTCGGGCACAATGCAATCTTAGCCCTTACTCATGACTGTTTCAGATACACTGTGAGTTACTTTTGTAGAGAGGAGGGGGAGGCTCCCTCACCTGGGATAATCAGGCTGAAATTCAACCCCTACCCTCTACAAATGTGTACATAGGTAAAAAACATGCCAAAAAACAATTCATATGGTCCGTAAAACAATAGATTAAAGAGAATGGGAAATAAAGGAAGAGAAGAAGAGAAATAAACCGTTGGTTAATACTGCAAAATTAGATCCAGTTTCTTATTTAAACCTTGAGGCTGGCGACTTTCAAGTCGGAAAATCCAATATGATTCTCTGTTTAAGAGTTTCCTTTTTCTGTCGCCACCTCTTATTGGTTTTTTAACCTTTTCAATGCCTTGTACTGACATATAGGAGACATCACCACCATGTACCATGGCAAAATGGAGACTTGCCGCAGATATGTTGCGGTTCTCATGGTGCGGTATGTCTGATATATGTTTTCTGATGCGTGTTTTTATTGTGTTTGTTGTACATCCCACATATTGTAACTTGCAACTTGTGCATGTTATGCAATAAATCGGTAGTGTTGCAATTTAAAAAGGATTTTATTTTGAAAACCTGCCCGTTAGTGCTGGATTCAAAACTTTGACAGATCTTCATATATCTACAACAAATGCAAATGGAGTGACCGCATTTATAATTTCCTGTTGTTGACAGTCATGTGTAGTGTCCCACTAGGTAGGCGTGGGCACTACACAAGGGTCAATTGGTGTGCGCGTTACTCCTACTCACAAGGGACAGAAATGTTATATTTAATTGTGCATTTAATGTATTTTCTAATGTGATTTTATATGCAATGTTCCCCTGTATGATGCAATAGCAGGCCTAGTTGGGTGTAGTGAGACATCCCAGACACTAGAGGGAGATAGGGAGCCCCTAGTATAAATGTTCAGGCCCAGACAGGGAGAGGGAGTTCAGAGTCAGGAGTCTGTGGAGACAGAAGTTAGAAGGCACCAGCCAGGGACAAGCTGAGGGCCTCCTCCTGACATGCAGCTAGACAGCCCAGGCTTCTAGTTGTTACCAGGAGGCTAGTAGAGGGATCCTAGCCTACCTGCTGATCAAGAGAGCCCTGGTTAGCTCTGAAGACACCCCAGTTGCAGGACAGCACCTCCGGTGAGAAACCTACAGTCATTATCGAGACAAGTCAGGATCTTACCAGCAAAGATAAGTAACACTGATGGGCAGATGCTATATAGGAAGCAAAGCAAGGATTTAATACGAGAGGAAGAAATATATATACCAAGGATTTAAGCCACCATTTAGGCATCCGGGCCTTGGGATTGAAACCAGACAGGAGTTCTAGAAAGGAACAGTGTACGCTATTTCTGAGGAAAGGTACAACCTGATTCTGAGTGTGTTGTGGATTTACCCTCTGAGTATCTTGCATGATTAATACCTGCCATCTTGTGGAGTAAGCCTGCTTGTGAAACACTTGATATAAAGGACTGTGTTACCGTCTGTCTGTACAAAGTTGGACTGTTAAGTAAAGCAACGTTTGGTTCACTATACCACCTGTGTACCTCACTTATTCCAACTATAAATCGGTGTGCCACCGTTACAGGCACTGGCGTCACGAATCCAAAAGGGACCTTGCCCCAGGCACTCAAAATACCTGTAACATCCAGGGCACCTCATCCACCATCAGGCCTGGTCCCTACATACCGAGTGTGCCCCAGAGGAACTGTGTCTACCTCTCCTTCACTGCCGCATGCCTGCCCAGGGTTCTCCAATACAGTGAGCAACCCTCGATCGCCCATAACCGTGACCTCGCTTCGCTATACCCTGCAGCTCTGGCGTGCTGCACATGTATTTTGTGTTGTTCGGGACTTGTCATTTTTAAAGAGAGATGGGCTCACGGAGCTGGCTATGGTGGGTGCCTTTCGGGCTGCGCATTTGATGCCATTGTGTACCATGGATGCCCATATTTTGTCACACGCTAGCACTGGGAAGTGCTTTCTGACGATGTCACAGATTTGGGTGTATTCCTTACTATATTGTGTGACAAAAATATTTTTTCTTTCATGGTTAGATGTCTCTCTGATTTTTTGTCTCTTTGTTTCTACAGGTGTGTTCAATAGTATGTTCCTGTTCATATGTCGGATATCTCTGCTGCATTTCTCCATCTTTTTTTCGGAATATGCTCTGTGTGTTAATCTACTTATGATGTACTCATCACTGCAATTTCTTCTAGCTCTAATTAGTTCTCCTTTTGGTATATTTCTGATGGTATGCATGGGATGGCATGACTGTGCATGTAATATTGTATTGCCTGATGTTGGTTTTCTGTAGGTGCTGGTGTATATGGAGGCCGTGGCGGAGTCTCCCCTGAGGCGGAGATCCAGGAACTCAATGTTCATGGCGCTGTGTTGAACGGTAAATTGGACACCGTTCACACATGCATTCAGATATTCTGCAAAAGATGGTATGGTCGCCACATCACCAGACCAGATAAAGATCAGGTCATCGATGTAACGGCCATACCATCTTATGCTATCTGAAAATGGGTTAGTGTCGATGAGGAGAAAGCCCCTCTCCCACCATGCCATAAAAATATTGGCTATGGAGGGAGAGAACTTAGCCCCCATCGACACACCCGATGTCTGTAGGAAAAACTTTCCATCAAACATAAAATAAATCCGCCTCAGGGGGAAGTCCACCACAGCCACCACATACTCCGTTAGCACCGCAGAAAAATTTCCAAAATTCTCCAAAAACCATACCAGGGAGATATTCACCAATTTGTGAGGGATACTGGGGTAAAGTGCGACTACATCCGCTGTCACCCATGAGTATTCTTGGGACCATTCCAGGCTTTGTACAGCCTGCAGAACTGATTTAGTATCCCTCAAAAAACCGGGGATATTTGGAATCAAGGGTTGCAGTAGTGAGTCGACCCACTGGCATAGGCGTTCGGAATACGACCCTATGCCTGAGACGATTGGTCTCAGCGGAGGGGGAAAGATTGATTTATGCACTTTTGGTAGAGCATGTAGGATCGGAATAACTGGGAATGCAACAAAGATATAATCACATTCTTTTTGGTTAAGAACACCTATATTGGATCCATGTAATAACAGGTCTTTCAATTCTTTCTGAAAAGAGGGGAGCGGGTCACCAGGTAACACATCATAGATCCTGTCATTATGTAACATCTGGTGGATGAGGGATCTATAGAGTTCACTATCAAGGATGACCACCGCTCCCCCCTTATCAGCCTGCTTCACAACAATATCGTCCCTATCACTAAGATGCACAGTGCTTGGGATTCTTTTTTGGATAGATTGTTGGTATTTAAATCCTTTTGTTGTGAAACAACAGAATTGTGCAAAGAGACTAAGGCTACTTTCACACCTGCGTTTGGGGCTCCTCTCGTGAGTTCCGTTTGAAGGCTCTCACAAGCGGCCCCGAACGGATCCGTCCAGCCCTAATGCATTCTGAGTGGAGGCGGATCCGCTCAGAATGCATCAGTCTGGCACCGTTTGTCCTCCGCTCCGCTCAGCAGGCGGACACCTGAACGCAGCTTGCAGCGTTCGGGTGTCCGCCTGGCCGTGTGGAGGCAAACGGATCCGTCCAGACTTATAATGTAAGGCTACTTTTACACCTAAGCTCCGTTTGAAGGCTCTCACAAGCGGCCCCGAACGGATCCGTCCAGCCCTAATGCATTCTGAGTGGAGGCGGATCCGCTCAGAATGCATCAGTCTGGCTCCGTTTGTCCTCCGCTCCGCTCAGCAGGCGGACACCTGAACGCAGCTTGCAGCGTTCGGGTGTCCGCCTGGCCGTGTGGAGGCAAACGGATCCGTCCAGACTTATAATGTAAGTCAATGGAGACGGATCCGTTTGAAGTTGACACTATATGGCTCAATTTTCAAACGGATCCGTCCCCCATTGACTTTCAATGTAAAGTCAAAACGGATCCGTTTGCATTTTCATGAACAAAAAAAATATATATATATATTTTTTTTTTTTGTTCATGGTAATGCAAACGGATCTGTTCTGAACGGATCTAAGCGTTTGCATTATAGGAGCGGATCCGTCTGTGCAGATACCAGACGGATCCGACCTAACGCAGGTGTGAAAGTAGCCTAAGTCCCTTTCCACTAATTCCTGAAATCTACCCAGTGCATGAGATCTGGATTGCACAGGATAGAAATCACGGTTGGAAGGATTGAAGTCTGGCGAGCAATAGACAGGGTTAGAAGGTGGGCAAGTGTTTCCCAATTCCAATAGATCATACACATGTAGCATTTCATTACAGGACATACTGGCTGGATCACATGTATGGTCTGGAATCAAAATTGTATTCATGTCTGGATCAGGATCCACATTGGAGGTGAACACACCGGCTTCAGCATCTCCTGGACTACACGCCTGTGAGTCTGATGATTGGAAATGCTGCTGCAGAGTCAGACTGCGGGCCAGTCCGTTCACGTCCAATATGGTCCTGTACAAATCAAAATGACCTGACGGCGCAAAAGTTAAACCTCGACCTAGGACTTTGAGTTCATGGTCTGACAATAAACAGGCTGACAGATTAATTATTTGTACATCATTTACACTGATGTCTACATTAGAACAACTGCTATTAAAGAGCTCCGCACCTGGTGGGACTATACTTCATTACAAAAATACATTGAGAAAGAAATGATCCCAAGGGGCTTACGCCTAAAAAAGAAACCGTCTATTATCTACTCCGATTTATTTTTAAAGGAATGGGAATCTACTCTGTCTAGTTGCTCTTTAAAATTGATGGACTTAATTGTTCAGAATGAAAAACAGACCTTGGAAGAGCTAAGAGAAGAGATTAAAGTCACACAAGACTCACTACTTGAATATACCAACAACCCAGCGTTTCTCAAGTTCGATGACAAACTAAAGCAGATGGTCCTGAGAGAAGACCTCCTCCACCCTCTTCATACCCTTATTTAATTAGATTAGAGGATAGATTGGTTTATTCTACTATGAAGCCGTTTTTACCCCAGCTGAAAACATATTTACGTTTTGTGGATGATGTATTCATGGGATGGGAAGGTACGGAGGCTGAATGTAGTCAATTTGTGAAATATTTGAATGCAAATGACATGGGAATGACATTCACCCTCAATTTTGGAGGTACACGATTGGAGTTTCTGGATGTGGCTGTCGTGGTTGAGGGCGACGAGTTGGTCACGGAGGGCTTTCATAAGCCCACGGCGACCAATTCCTTGCTCTACCAAGACCGCTTCCATCCATGAAGCGTTAAAAGAGCCGTCCCATACGGCCAATTCATTAGACTGAGGAGAATACATAGCAGGGATGACAAGCATTAGAGTTAAAGCAGCGACTGATAGAGAGAGGATATCCAGAAGAGTCGGTAATCAAGGCTATGAAGAGCATGGAGGAGGGCTTCTCTCAGGACCATCTGCTTACGAAAAGTGGTGGTAGGAGCAAACAGATGCAGGACAAAAATGGGGGGCCAGGTTCGCATTCTCCTTCAAATATAGTCCCATGGTGGAACGTATTCATGCAGTAATTTTTAAAAACTTGGACATTTTGAGGAGGGATGCGACTTTAGAACTCACTGAACATAAGCCACTTGTATCCTTTAGAAGAAGCCACACGATCAAGGATAAACTTGTGGGAAGCAGGTTCCATCCCAGTAAAGGTAATAACTGGCTCATGGACAATATACCGAAGGGCAATTTCAGACGTGGCAGCTGTTCAATACACTTTTTGGGGGAATTGTGTTTGCATAGTGAATTCGCGGGCATCCAGTACAGAATCAGGAGTTTTATCGACTGCAGGAGCGCGTACGTGGTTTACCTGTGGCTCTGCAGCTGCGGCAGATTCTATATTGGAAAGACAATCAGGTGTTTGAACGATAGAGGGAGCACTTCAATTCTGTAAGGACAGGAAAGGGTTGCCCTAGGTTCATGGACCACATAAGGAGTGTCCACGCAAGTAATGTAGATGGTGTCCGGCCCCTGCAGAAGGAAGCGAGGTGGACCCTGCGCAGTAGGTGAGCTTGGATTGAATGACAGAAATGACTTGCGCTCATTCCTATAGGTTGTCCAGACATATATTATATGTGATACCACCGCTTCGGATTGGAATGTATGCGATTTCTGCTGATGTCTTTATATATTATGTTATCCACTAACCCTTTATGCAGGCGCATTATTGTTGTCTATTGCCATGGAAACACGCAGCGCCGATGCTTAGAAGGGCGGCGCAAATGTACGCGCTGACGCACAGCCCGACGAAGCGCATGTAGCGCGAAACGGCCGTCGCTGTTTGCTGCGTGGTTGAATACTCGTCTGCCCTGCCAGATCCATGGATTTATGGAATAAAGTATCTTATTGAAGCGACACATTGGTGAGTGCCGCTGAGTGTTCTTCTTCTTCAATACCATCATACATGCTTTCAGCTGTGCGCCACCGTCATTGTGTTACCAGTGGAGGTAAACCGCATACTTCGCCTAGTGCAATTGTGTAGCCGTGCCGCCCCCTTCTACTCTATAAAATACTTTCTTGTGCCACTAATACATAAAAGGGCTTTAGAACAGATAACTGCACCGCTGAACAGCAAATATATTTTGGTTTTGCCACTAATACACTGCAAAATTTGCTTTAAAACAGATAACTGCACCGCTGAACAGCAAATATATTTTTTATTTTTACTGTAATAGTCGCCACAAAAGGCTTTAAAACATATACGGTAACTGCACCACTGAACCACAAATATATTTTGGTTTTGCCACTAATATGCAGCAAAAATGGCTTTAGAACAGATAACTGCACCACTGAACAGCAAATATATTTTACTTTTCCCACTAATACACGACAAAAAGGGCTGCAATTTTCGCACTTCACCACACAACAGCTAATAAGCCCTTTTTCCCACTAATACAAGACAAAAAAAGCTTTAGAACATATAACTGCCCTGCACAAGGGCAAATATGATGTAGAAATATCTCCCTGTAATAACCCTGTTAATGCCGATATCACACGGCACTTGCTCCCCAATAATGAGAACGGTTTGCTGGAATTACAGAGCTGTATGATGGCAATGTGGCTCCGCAGTCAGTGCAGCAAGGTGTAATAGGATTGTGCCTATTCCCCAGGCTGTAACCTCCCCGACTGAACCCTGTTCTACAGAAATGCTGCGGAATGATTCCTCCCTGTCCTTTCTCTGCACCTTGAATAATCTTTCCCTGAACTTGTAAATCGTCTTTTTAGCGCAATGACATTTTTCTATCACTGTCCCTAGCGCCTGCTGACGTCTCTCCCTGCACTAAGTAGACTGGTAAATGGCAGAATCCAAGATGGCTGCCGCTATTTATAGGGCTGTGACATCACCGGGCTGGCTGGCTGCTGATTGGCTGCATGCATGGCATCGTGGGTGATCCTGCCTTCCCAGAGTCCCTTGCTCCATGTCCTCACATGTGCAGCAGCCATTTTAGGAATAAATGTGATTTGTTATCACGAAGCGTGAGGAAATTCAGCTTCGGTGCGAATCGAATTTTTCCCGAAATTCGGATCGAATTCCACTTTGTCAGTTTTGATTCGCCCACCTCTATTTGAGAGTGCAGAGAATATTTGTTCTGATGATGATTGTCCTGACCTTCAGCCCATTGGGGTGAACTTGAGGTGCGATGTACAGAGTCTAGAGGGGTCTCCATACAGCCCACCACCTCATTCCATCTGTAGAGTAGATTACTGCTCACCATCGTCCCTTCTTGTATTAGTTTATGTAAAAGAGGAACTCCGGGAACCGTTGCTCCGCTGTGTGGACATGGCGTCAGATGGTGGTGTTAGTGGTGAATTGCTTCAGATGTGATTTCCACACAACAGTCAGGCATGAGCTCCGACATGAAGCACAGACACAATCCCTCCAACCCCCACTGCAAAAAGAAGAAGGATTCACTCAAAAGAAATGGTAACTGAACCAGGGCGTCAGGATATGAGTGGGGGAAGGGTGACCTGCAGCCATGTCTAACTGGTAAGGACACCGCTTGCATAATGGATATCGGTATTAATCCCTTCATTATCCTAGACCACAGAGATACTAGTTAGGTTGAGCAGTCGAAAGGACTTCCAACCACATCTCTGACAGCTGGGAATCTGGAACAGAGCAACCAGACATATTTTCAAGCTCATAGACTTGAAAAAGGAGTACTCCGACTCTGAAATGCATTGTCCACGGGCAGGGATGGGCAATCTGCGGCTCTCCAGCTGTTGAAAAAAATACAAATCCCAGTATGTCCAGTCAGCCTACAGCAGGGCATGATGGGACTTGTAGTTTTACAACAGCTGGAGAGCCGCAGTTTGCCCATCCCTGTCCTAGGGCATTTTACCATTAAAGACGTTATCCTGAAGTTTCCATCGTGTTTGCGTCAGAAGGTGGGTACCTAATAGCAGTTTGGAAGCTCTTTCAACTGCTGAACCTAACTTTTAGCTTGGCCTCCTGAGGACTGCCCCCAATTCAGAGAGGAATATGACGAATCCCGGTGATTACACAAAGGCCTATATTACTGTTGTGCCTATTCTTACTCAACAAGAGAAGACAAGTATCTTCCTCTCACCTATTGACAGCTTACCAAAAGATACTAACGCTATGAGCGCCTGCCTCTGCATTTACTTGTTTGCCGTTGCGAGCACCAGAGATACTAGGCATTAAGCACTAAACTATCCTTAGATACTATTCCATACTAGAGATATTAAAACCATGTAAGGCTCCTCTTGGAAATTAGGGAGTGTCCGTGGAAGAGGAGGTGGAGGAGATGGATAAGTGCCTGCTGTGGGAGACGTCTCGATGAAATCGTGGGTGGGGAAGTCAAAAGGACCTGGCCATGTTGCTGGGGTGCTGCCTTTCTGCAAACAAAACCTTGACCCAGTGGGCCATGAAAGACATGTACTGTCCATAACTGATGCTTCAGGTGTCCGCCGTCAGCTTGCTGCACAGCAAGAATCACAGGGAGCGGCCCGTGTTCTCTGCCACGCAAGAGTACAAGGCACTACTACAATGGTAATACAGTGACTGCACCGCCAGCAAGGTGACCAGGTGGGAGTTCAGCTTGTGGACAAGCTAATTGCCTGCAGAAAACAGCTTTCACATGGTGTAAGGGATCGCTCTCTCTCAGGTGGTCGCAATCACAGATTTTTCCTCTGACAATGGGGTTCTAGTCCAAAAGGTGCTTTATTTTGGCACTTCAGCACCATCACACACATAAACATCGAATAAACACCTGCCCGTTTGGGCTCTACCTAATACATGCGTTGTCTCTACCTCACCTATAGAGCACCGTTCACACACGGGATTAGATCCGGCTTCCTCAGCCATATATGGTCCAGCAGCCTCCAGGCTGTGACCACACTAGCACCCTTGGGGGGAGATGGTCCAGAAGTTCTCCTGACTCTGACTGTGCGATCCTCTTTCCGTAGGCGTCGCTAGGCCCCCCAAACTTCAGTCCTTACAAAGCCTCGTGGCCCCTCAGCCCTTCTGGCTGAGACCACACAGAGCCTCTCAGGCTTAATCAGCCGTTCTCCATCCAAGTCATACACAGAGGGTTGCTTTATCTCTCCTTGATTGCAGCAGCAGGTCTCACCTCTGAAAACCTCCGGCAACAGACATTACACGTAATGGAAGGACGTGGACTGGCAGATCCAACTACCAAACCTACCCACCAGTCCACATGAAATCCAGCCCAGAACAACATCTAGATAAAACTGTCTCGGCAAACTACACTTTGCTGAAACCACTGCAGCTTTCTGGATTTCAGTTCTCTCCCACAGCGGTGGTATCTGGGTGAGAAATACACACCTCCCTCACTTATACTGTACACATCACAGCTTAACTCCCCCTCTTCTTTCTGCGACACCCAGGCCAGCAGAGCTCAGTTTGTTACAAAAATCTGTTTTGTACCCTACACCCACTATTTTATGGGGGTCGGCCTTCTGTCCAGGAACCTCTTCTCTATGGGGGTCGGCCTTCTTTTTGGCTTCCTCTTCTCTATGGGGGTCGGCCTTCTGTTCAGGTACCTCTTCTCTATGGGAGTCGGCCTTCTGTTCAGGTACCTCTTCTCTATGGGGGTCGGCCTTCTGTTCCGGTACCTCTTCTCTATGGGGGTCAGCCTTCTGTTCAGGTACCTCTTCTCTATGGGGTGAGTCAGCTTTCTGTTCTGGTACCTCTTCTCTATGGGAGTCGGCCTTCTGTTCAGGTACCTCTTCTCTATGGGAGTCGGCCTTCTGTTCAGGTACCTCTTCTCTATGGGAGTCGGCCTTCTGTTCAGGTACCTCTTGTCTATGGTGATCAGCCTTCTGTTCAGGTACCTCTTCTCTATGGGGGTCGGCCTTCTGTTCAGGTACCTCTTCTCTATGGGAGTCAGCATTCTGTTCAGGTACCTCTTCTCTATGGGGGTCGGCCTTCTTTTTGGCTTCCTCTTCTCTATGGGGGTCGGCCTTCTGTTCAGGTACCTCTTCTCTATGGGGGTCGGCCTTCTGTTCAGGTACCTCTTCTCTATGGGGGTCGGCCTTCTGTTCCGGTACCTCTTCTCTATGGGGGTCAGCCTTCTGTTCAGGTACCTCTTCTCTATGGGGTGAGTCAGCTTTCTGTTCTGGTACCTCTTCTCTATGGGAGTCGGCCTTCTGTTCAGGTACCTCTTCTCTATGGGAGTCGGCCTTCTGTTCAGGTACCTCTTCTCTATGGGAGTCGGCCTTCTGTTCAGGTACCTCTTGTCTATGGTGATCAGCCTTCTGTTCAGGTACCTCTTCTCTATGGGGGTCGGCCTTCTGTTCAGGTACCTCTTCTCTATGGGAGTCAGCATTCTGTTCAGGTACCTCTTCTCTATGGGGGTCGGCCTTCTGTTCAGGTACCTCTTCTCTATGGGGTGAGTCAGCTTTCTGTTCTGGTACCTCTTCTCTATGGGAGTCGGCCTTCTGTTCAGGTACCTCTTCTCTATGGGAGTCGGCCTTCTGTTCAGGTACCTCTTCTCTATGGGAGTCGGCCTTCTGTTCAGGTACCTCTTCTCTATGGGAGTCGGCCTTCTGTTCAGGTACCTCTTCTCTATGGGAGTCGGCCTTCTGTTCAGGTACCTCTTGTCTATGGTGATCAGCCTTCTGTTCAGGTACCTCTTCTCTATGGGAGTCAGCCTTCTGTTCAGGTACCTCTTCTCTATGGGGGTCGGCCTTCTGTTCAGGTACCTCTTCTCTATGGGGTGAGTCAGCTTTCTGTTCTGGTACCTCTTCTCTATGGGGGTCGGCCTTCTGTTCAGGTACCTCTTCTCTATGGGAGTTGGCCTTCTGTTCTGGTACCTCTTCTCTATGGGGGTCAGCCTTCTGTTCAGGTACCTCTTCTCTATAGGGGTTAGCCTTCTGTTCAGGTACCTCTTCTCTATGGGGTGAGTCAGCCTTCTGTTCAGGTACCTCTTCTCTATGGTGATCAGCCTTCTGTTCAGGAACCTCTTCTCTATGGGGGGGGGGGGGTCATCCTTCTGTTCAGGTACCTCTTCTTTATGGGGTCAGCCTTCTGTTCAGGGACCTCTTCTTTATGGGGGGGGGGGGTCGGCCTTCTGTTCAGGTACCTCTTCTGTATGGGGGACGGGCTTATGTTCCGGTACCTCTTCTCTATTGGGAAGGGTGTCGGCCTTCTGTTCAGGTACCTGTTCTCTATGGGGGTCGGCCTTCTGTTCTGGTAGTGTAGCATACCAAACCACAAGGGAAAACACGTGAGACTCACAGTGGACCGATGGGTGCAATAGTTCATGTACTCACGGTTAGCAGATGCCTCCTTGGGCCGGCGTATAGTGGATGGGAAGACAGCACAAAATCCTCCGGGGCACTCTCGGTTGCAGGGAACACCAGCCAGATGTTGGTTGAGGTGCCCTTGATGGTAATTGGTGTTTAAGGTTCTTTTGTGGCTGGGCCCCTGGTTCGTGACACCAGCACCGTTAGGTGCAAATGTTGAGAGTAGCAGTAGTAAGAATGAGGAGTCATTTGTTATAAACCACTTGAACATTTACTGCAAATCAATAGTCTCTGGACAGTTGGTACAATTCATCAATGGAAATCTTTTTGTATAGCATAAGTAATAGTGTTGATCGAGCACCAAAGTGCTTGTGTGCTCTGGCCGAACACATCGGTATGCTCGTGTGCTCTGCCAAGCACAATGGAAGTCAATGGGAGAACCTCAGGCACCCCCTGCTCAGAATAGAAAAGGGTATTTGTTTAAAAAAAAGTTAGAAATTGATAGAAACCCCATCAAAATGGTTTGGAAACAGCATTAAAGGATGGCTAGATGCATCTTGGACTCCTATTATCTACAACATACAATAGACAACCACACAAATGCTATATGCCAAAAGCCAGGTATATGAAGCCATCAATCTATCCATGAGACAGATAGCATACCTTACAATGGCAGCCTTGTGCACTATGAGACATTCCAAACCAACTCTCATCTGACTGAAAGCCAGTAAGCCTCAAAGTTATTTCTTATCTGTTGGATGGCTTGGGAGGACCTGCGCAGATCGATATCATTAGGGAGGCAAAAAGTTTTATGATTGTCCTAACATAATATTCAATAACCTTTCTATACAGTTTTGTCATGTAAAAACGAATTTGCATAAACATGGGCATATGGGAAAGACATGCAAATGAGCAGAATCTGCCTTGTTTTTCAGCTGAAAAACCATTTGCATGGAAAATTTGCGATCTACACTACTCATGAACAGCGCCATCTATTGGTTTCATAGTGTTTTGACAAGAGTAATAGTCTTGTCATAAGACTATGAAACCAATAGATGCCGCTATTCATGAGTCATGAACAGCGCCATCTATTGGTTTCATAGTCTTATGACAAGACTATTAGTGTAGCCTTTTGCATGGAAAATTAGAATATTCACGATCTACACTACTCATGAACAGCGCCATCTATTGGTTTCATAGTCTTATGACAAGAGTAATAGTCTTGTCATAAGACTATGAAACCAATAGATGGCGCTATTCATGAGTCATGAACAGCGCCATCTATTGGTTTTTTATAGACTTATAACAAGACTATTAGTGTAGCCTTTTGCATGGAAAATTAGAATATTCACGATCTACACTACTCATGAACAGCTCCATCTATTGGTTTCATAGTCTTTTGACAAGAGTAATAGTCTTGTCATAAGACTATGAAACCAATAGATGGCGCCGTTCATCTTGTTGGTGCGCTAGTAAGTGGAGCACACTGCTCAACAGAGTCCACACATCGTGTAGCACTCAGCATATTATAGCCTGCGCTAACACTGAGGTGTATATCGGATTGCTGCTATCATTCACACATCTTCTAGCACTTTATCTGCGGTAATATAAGCTTACTAGGGTGTATCTGACGACTATTGCCCTGCTTGTAATGACTCACGAACAGCGCCATCTATTGGTTTTATAGTCTTATGACAAGATTATGAATCCAATAGATGGCACTGTTCATGAGTAAATTTTCCATGCAAAAGGCTACACTAATAATCTTGTCATAAGACTATTAAAGCAATAGATGACGCTGTTCATGAGTAGTGTAGATTGCGAATTTTCCATGCAAATGGTTTTGCCATATGCCCATGTTTATGCAAATGAGTTTTTACATGACAAAAATGTATAGAAAGGTTATTGAATATTATGTTAGGACAATCAGAAAACTTTTTGTCTCCCTAATGATATTGATCTAGGTGTGCAGGTCTACCCAGGCTTACTGGCTCTCAGTCAGATGAGAGCTGGTTTGGAACATCTCATAGTGCACAAGGCTGCCAATGTAAGGTATGCTGACTAAGCCTGTCATCTATCTCATGGATAGATTGATGGCTTGCATATACCTGGCTTTTGGCATATAGCCTTTGTGTGGTTGTCTATTGTATGTCGTAGATGGAAGGAGTCCAAGATGCATCAAGCTATCCTCTTAGTGCTGTTTCCAAACAATTTTGATCGGGTTTCCATCAATTTCTAACCTTTTTTTGTGAACCAGACACCCTCTTCTCTTCCAAGCAGGGGGTGCCTGGTTGTCTCCCATTGACTTCCATTGTATTAAATTGTACTCGAGCACCCGCAGTATTCGGCGAGCACTCAGATGTGCCGAGCATAGCGATGCTCGAGCTGAACAGCAGTTCGGCCGAGCATGCTCGCTTAACACTAATAAGTAATAATATGTTCACTTGTAATCCTATTATCAGGTAGTGGCAGTTGTCAATGAAGGAGTTGTCCCTTTAGACACTTTACAAGGATCCTAATGGTAATCCCAAGTTCACTCTATAGCACTCTGGTACTAAAGAATGCTGATATATCTGGTTACTATGAGCTATCCTTTAAGGGTGTTTTCCCACGCGGCAGGCAAACACATCTGCTTCATTATTTGCAGAATACTCTTCTAAAAAGGTTTATGTTTTTCCACTATGACCCGGAAGGCTTGTGTAGTGGATAAGGACAATTTGGCGCACTGTTTGTCAATTTGTGTCCTGGCATTCAGAAAGTTGCTCTGAGTTTAAGGGGCTGTCTGAGACAGCGGAGCGTTTGGCTCCCCTGTTTTGGCCAGCCCCCCACAGTCAGAAGGACAACTGTTCTCTCCATCTGAGTGTCAGGGGCTGTCTGAGACAAAGGAGCGTTTGGATCCCCTGTTTTGGCCAGCCCCCTACAGTCAGAGGGACAATTGTTCTCTCTGCCTCAGTGTAAGGGGCTGTCTGAGACAGCGGAGCGTTTGGATCCCCTGTTTTAGCCAGCCCCCTACAGTCAGAGGGACAACTTTTCTCTTTGTCTGAGTGTAAGGGGCTGTCTGAGACAGCAGAGCGTTTGGATTCCCTGTTTTGGCCAGCCTCCTACAGTCAGAGGGACAATTGTTCTCTCTGCCTCAGTGTAAGGGGCTGTCTGAGACAGCAGAGCGTTTGGATCCCCTGTTTTGGCCAGCCCCCTACAGTCAGAGGGACAACTGTTCTCTCCGTCTGAGTGTAAGGGGCTGTCTGAGACAGCAGAGCGTTTGGATCCCCTGTTTTGGCCAGCCCCCTACAGTCAGAGGGACAACTGTTCTCTCCGTCTGAGTGTAAGGGGCTGTCTGAGACAGCGGAGCGTTTGGATCCCCTGTTTTGGCCAGCCTCCTACAGTCAGAGGGACAATTGTTCTCTCTGCCTCAGTGTAAGGGGCTGTCTGAGACAGCAGAGCGTTTGGATCCCCTATTTTGGCCAGCCCCCTACAGTCAGAGGGACAACTGTTCTCTCCGTCTGAGTGTAAGGGGCTGTCTGAGACAGCAGAGCGTTTGGATCCCCTGTTTTGGCCAGCCCCCTACAGTCAGAGGGACAACTGTTCTCTCTATCTGAATTTAAGGGGCTGTCTGAGACAGCGGAGCGTTTGGATCCCCTCTTTTGGCCAGCCCCCTACAGTCAGAGGGACAACTGTTCTCTCTGTCTGAGTGTCAGGGGCTGTCTGAGACAGCGGAGCATTTGGGCTCCCCTGTTTTGGCCAGCCCCTACAGTCAGAGGGACAACTGTTCTCTCGGTCTGAGTGTAAGGGGCTGTCTGAGACAGCGGAGCGTTTGGCTCCCCTGTTTTGGCCAGCCCCCTACAGTCAGAGGGACAACTGTTCTCTCGGTCTGAGTGTAAGGTGCTGTCTGAGACAGCGGAGCGTTAGGCTCCCCTGTTTTGGCCAGCCCCCCACAGTCAGAAGGACAACTGTTCTCTCCATCTGAGTGTCAGGGGCTGTCTGAGACAGAGGAGCAATTGGCTCCCCTGTTTTGGCCAGCCCCCTACAGTCAGAGGGACAACTGTTCTCTTTGTCTGAGTGTAAGGGGCTGTCTGAGACAGCAGAGCGTTTAGATTCCCTGTTTTGGCCAGCCCCCTACAGTCAGAGGGACAACTGTTCTCTCTGTCTGAGTGTAAGGGGCTGTTTGAGACAGCGGAGCGTTAGGCTCCCTGTTTTGGCCAGCCCCCTACAGTCAGAGGGACAACTGTTCTCTCCCTCTGAGTGTAAGGGGCTGTCTGAGACAGCAGAGCGTTTGGCTCCCCTGTTTTGGCCAGCCCCCTACAGTCAGAGGGACAACTGTTCTCTCGGTCTGAGTGTAAGGTGCTGTCTGAGACAGCGGAGCGTTAGGCTCCCCTGTTTTGGCCAGCCCCCTACAGTCAAAGGGACAACTGTTCTCTCCGTCTGAGTGTAAGGGGCTGTCTCAGACAGCAGAGCGTTTGGATCTCCTGTTTTGGCCAGCCCCCTACAGTCAAAGGGACAACTGTTCTCTCCGTCTGAGTGTAAGGGGCTGTCTCAGACAGCAGAGCGTTTGGATCCCCTGTTTTGGCCAGCCCCCTACAGTCAGAGGACAACTGTTCTCTCCTTCTGAGTGTAAGGGGCTGTCTGAGACAGCGGAGTGTTAGGCTCCCCTGTTTTGGCCAGCCCCCTACAGTCAGGGGACAACTGTTCTCTCCGTCTGAATGTAAGGGGCTGTCTGAGACAGCGGAGAGTTTGGCTCCCCTGTTTTGGCCAGCCCCCTACAGTCAGAGGGCCAACTGTTTTCTCCGTCTGAGTTTAAGGGGCTGTCTGAGACAGCGGAGCGTTTGGCTCCCCTGTTTTGGCCAGCCTCCTACAGTCAGAGGGACAACTGTTCTCTCCGTCTGAGTGTAAGGGGCTGTCTGAGACAGCGGAGTGTTAGGCTCTCCTGTTTTGGCCAGCCCCCTACAGTCAGAGGGCCAACTGTTCTCTCCGTCTGAGTGTAAGGGGCTGTCTCAGACAGCAGAGCGTTTGGATCCCCTGTTTTGGCCAGCCCCCTACAGTCAGAGGACAACTGTTCTCTCCTTCTGAGTGTAAGGGGCTGTCTGAGACAGCGGAGTGTTAGGCTCCCCTGTTTTGGCCAGCCCCCTACAGTCAGATAACAACTGTTCTCTCCGTCTGAATGTAAGGGGCTGTCTGAGACAGCGGAGCGTTTGGCTCCCCTGTTTTGGCCAGCCCCCTACAGTCAGAGGGACAACTGTTCTCTCGGTCTGAGTGTAAGAAGCTGTCTGAGACAGCGGAGCGTTTGGCTCCCCTGTTTTGGCCAGCCCCTCACAGTCAGAGGGACAACTGTTCTCTCGGTCTGAGTGTAAGAAGCTGTCTGAGACAGCGGAGTGTTAGGCTCTCCTGTTTTGGCCAGCCCCCTACAGTCAGAGGGACAACTGTTCTCTCCGTCTGAGTGTAAGGGGCTGTCTGAGACAGCGGAGCGTTTGGCTCCCCTGTTTTGGCCAGCCCCCTACAGTCAGAGGGCCAACTGTTCTCTCCGTCTGAGTTTAAGGGGCTGTCTGAGACAGCGGAGTGTTCGGATCCCCTGTTTTGGCCAGCCCCCTACAGTCAGAGGGCCAACTGTTCTCTCTGTCTGAGTGTAAGGTGCTGTCTGAGACAGCGGAGTGTTCGGATCCCCTGTTTTGGCCAGCCCCCTACAGTCAGAGGGCCAACTGTTCTCTCTGTCTGAGTGTAAGGTGCTGTCTGAGACAGCAGAGCGTTTGGATCTCCTGTTTTGGTCAGCCCCCTACAGTCAGAGGGCCAACTGTTCTCTCCGTCTGAGTGTAAGGGGCTGTCTGAGACAGAGGAGTGTATGCTCTCCTGTTTTGGCCAGCCCCCTACAGTCAGAGGGACAACTGTTCTCTCCGTCTGAGTGTAAGGGGCTGTCTGAGACAGCGGAGTATATGCTCTCCTGTTTTGGCCAGCCCCCTACAGTCAGAGGGACAACTGTTCTCTCCGTCTGAGTGTAAGGGGCTGTCTGAGACAGCAGAGCGTTTGGCTCCCCTGTTTTGGCCAGCCGCCTACAGTCAGAGGGACAACTGTTCTCTCCGTCTGAGTGTAAGGGGCTGTCACGAGGGTATCAAGAGCCACGTCTGACTCCGTTATACCCGGGGTCAGGAAGTCGCAGCGGGTGGCTGCGCGCTCTATATCTAAAGATCACGTTGTTTCTTAGTGATTGTTTTCTGTGTTTGCCTTGCTATCCTTTTTGTCTCACTCAGGGATCCGTAGCTTCTCCTCCTCAGCTGTTTCTTGTCTGCCACTCCCAACCTCCTTATATTCTCCCCTCACACTTCTCTAGTTGCCAGTTATAGAGCTTCCTGCCTGGACATCTATACTGACCCACTGGAGTGGTTAATCCTGGTTGTTTTTCCTGTGTGCTACCCTCCGGATCCCTGTTGGGCTTATTGTTGTCTCCTGTTGTCGCCCTCCTGGGATTATATGTTGAGTCTGTGTTGTCTGTCCTCCCCTTGGTGTTTTCCCTTAGAGCTAGTGGTGCGGACTAGTGTTCCCACCGCCCTGTTCACTATCTAGGGCTCAGCTCAAGGAAAGCCAGGGCTTTAGGCACGTGATCGGCGTACGGGTGAGGAACCCGTCTAGGGACGTCAGGGCAGCCAGGTGCCAGCCGCAAGGTGAGTCAGGGGTCACCACCTTCCCTCTCACTTGGGCAGGGCCTTCCTCGTTCCCTCCCTCTGTGTCACGTATGTGATAGTCACGCCGACCGTGATATTATAACTGGCCATTACTTTTTGGAAAAAAATAAAATAAAATAATAATTTTTTATTTGTTGTTTTTTTTTTCTCTACTTAGAATCCAATATGGATCCTATTGATGCCTTGGCAGAACAGCTTCAAGGCCTGTCTTTGGAGGTGGCAGGATTGAAGGCGTCTGTTCTCCAACAACAGCAGCAAATGCAGCAGACCGCACCCCCAGCGGTTGCTATGGGTAACCAGGTTGTCACAGAACCCAAGGTTGCTCTTCCTGACAGATTTTCTGGGGGAAGGGACAAATTTGCGACGTTCCGTGAGGCCTGCAAATTATATTTTAAGTTGCGCCCTTACTCCTCAGGTCATGAAGAACAGCGGGTAGGGATTGTCATTTCCCTGCTTCAGGGGGATCCGCAATCCTGGGCGTTCTCGTTACCCCCTGGTTCTCAGGCTCTTCGGTCAGTGGAGGGATTTTTTGGGGCTTTGGGTCTCATATATGATGACCCTGACCGAGTCGCCCTGGCTGAGTCGAAGTTACGGAGACTCCTACAGGGAGATCGGTCAGCAGAGGAATATTGCTCAGAGTTCCGTAGGTGGGCTACGGATACTCAGTGGAACGACCCGGCTCTCAGGAGTCAGTTCTGCTCTGGGTTATCTGAAAGGGTTAAGGATGCACTGGCGCTGTATGAGACCCCCCTTTCCCTTGATGCTGTTATGTCCCTCTCTATCAGAATAGATAGACGTCTTAGGGAGAGATCGAAAGTTCCTGAGCAATTGGTTACCTCTCCCAAGCAACAGTCAGTCTGTACTGACTTAGATGAGCCTATGCAGCTAGGCGGAACTTCTCGTCAGGTCCGTCCTCCTGAGGCTCGCCGTAGGGGGGGGGCTTGTTTTTTCTGTGGGGGGAAGGGTCATTTTATTAATGTCTGTCCCTCCTTTCCCAAAAACAAAAGACCGTCGGAAAACTACTAACCCCGGGCTGTGCGGAGGATGTCAGCCGGTGGGTATACGTTTCCTCCATACGAACATCTCAATTTGTGTTACCAGCGGTCATTGTTTTTGGTGTTAAGACGGAGTCTATTTCTTTTTTTCTAGACAGTGGAGCAGGGGTAAACTTGATTGATGCCCATTTTGCCCGCACTATGGGTTTGTCTCTCTGTACGCTGCAGAGACCTATTCCCGTATTCGCTATAGATTCTGCTCCTCTGTCTCAGAGAAACCTCACCCACATTGTTCATAATTTACACCTTCGGGTAGGGGACCACCATAATGAGTGTCTTTCATGTTACGTTCTGGAGGGCCTTCCCTCTCCGGTGGTATTGGGTCTTCCCTGGTTGGTAGCGCACAATCCAGTGGTGGATTGGCAGGCCAGGGAGATATTGGAGTGGAGTGAGCATTGCAGAGAGAATTGCTTAAATAACAATTGCTTAATCGCCTCCATAGCTTCCCTACCTACATTTATTTCGGACTTTGAGGACGTTTTTTCTGAAAAGGGTTGTCAGAAACTACCACCTCATTGTCCTTATGATTGCCCGGTTAACCTGATTCCCGGGGCAAAATTACCCAAGTCCAGGTTGTATAATCTTTCGGATCCCGAGAGACAAGCCATGAAAGATTATATCTCCGAGAGTCTGGCTAAGGGACACATCAGACCCTCTTCTTCACCCGTGGCTGCAGGGTTTTTCTTTGTTAAAAAGAAAGATGGGGGCCTGCGTCCTTGCTTAGATTTCCGTGAGTTAAACCAGATAACCATCCGTGACCCATACCCTCTTCCTCTCATTCCTGACCTTTTTAATCAGATTGCGGGTGCTAAGTGGTTCTCCAAACTTGATCTTAGGGGGGCCTACAATCTGATTCGTATCAAGGAAGGGGATGAGTGGAAGACAGCTTTTAACACCCCTGAGGGGCATTATGAAAATCTAGTTATGCCTTTCGGTCTGACCAATGCCCCTGCTGTCTTCCAACATTTCGTTAATGATATTTTCAGTCATCTCATCGGCAGGTTTGTAGTCATATACCTAGATGATATCTTAATTTATTCGGCTGATCTGAAAACACATCAGGTGCATGTCAGGCAAGTACTGCAGGTCCTACGGACGAATAAATTATATGCGAAAATTGAAAAATGTGTCTTCGCCGTTCAGGAATTACAGTTCCTGGGATATCTATTATCTGCTTCAGGTTTCCGCATGGATCCTGGGAAGGTCCAGGCAATTTTAGATTGGGATCTTCCTGAGAATCTTAAAGCCCTACAACGGTTTTTGGGTTTCGCTAATTTCTATAGAAAGTTCATTAAAAATTATTTAGTGATCGTTAAACCCCTTACCGACATGACTAGGAAGGGGACGGATTTTTCCAAATGGTCTGACGCCGCTAAAGATGCATTTTCCTCTCTAAAGGAGAGGTTTACCTCGGCACCTGTTCTAATTCAACCTGATGTCTCCCAGCCTTTTATTGTCGAGGTAGATGCGTCAGAGGTGGGAGTGGGGGCTGTATTGTCTCAGGGTCCGTCTCCTGGCAAATGGCGTCCTTGCGCTTTCTTTTCCAAAAAATTATCTTCTGCAGAGAAGAATTATGATATTGGAAATAGGGAACTGTTGGCGATTAAGCTGGCGCTTGAAGAGTGGCGTCACTTCTTAGAGGGAGCAATCCACCCCGTCACGGTGATTACGGATCACAAGAACCTTCTGTACCTAGAATCGGCTAAGCGTCTCACCCCTAGACAAGCTAGGTGGTCGCTATTCTTTACCAGATTTAACTTTGTAATCACCTATCATCCTGGGGCAAAAAATACCAAGGCAGACGCATTATCTCGTAGTTTCCCTGGAGGGGGTAATGTTAGTGATCCGGTACCTATTTTACAAAGAGGAGTGGTTGTCTCTGCTGTACACTCTGTTCTAGAGGGAAAGGTGTTAGAGGCTCAGGGGGACGCCCCGGCCTCTTGCCCCTCAGAGAAATTGTTTGTACCGTTAAACCTGCGTCTTGAATTATTAAAAGAACATCATAATTCGGCACTTGCTGGACACCCGGGTAGTAAAGCAACCTTGGAGCTATTATCTCGTCGTTTTTGGTGGCCAAGGTTGCGTCAGGATGTAATGGATTTCGTGTCTACTTGTTCTACTTGTGCACGCGCGAAAGTCTCTCATACACATCCAGCAGGGTCTTTATTGCCACTTTTCATCCCCAATAGGCCATGGACACATCTGTCAATGGATTTCATCACTGACTTACCGTTGTCGGCGGGTAAAACAGTTATCTTGGTAGTAGTAGACAGGTTTAGCAAAATGGTACACTTTATTGCGCTACCCGCACTTCCTAATGCTAAAACTCTTGCTCAGGTGTTTATCAGTGAAATCGTGAAGCTTCACGGGGTCCCTTCCGATGTGGTTTCGGATCGGGGAACCCAGTTTATTTCTAAGTTTTGGAAAGCTTTTTGTTCCCGTTTGGGGGTTCACTTGTCCTTTTCCTCAGCTTTCCATTCTCAGTCGAATGGACAGACTGAGCGTACCAACCAAAACCTAGAAACATATTTAAGGTGTTTTGTGTCTGAAAACCAAGAGTTGTGGTCATCATATTTACCGTTAGCTGAGTTTGCCATAAATAATCATTATCAGGAGTCCACTGGCAAGTCACCATTCCTTGGTGCATACGGTTTTCATCCCCAATTTTGTACTTTCAAAGAGGGGGGGTCTTCTGGGGTTCCCGAAGAGGAAAGGTTTTCTTCATCTCTTTCATCGGTATGGCAGAAGGTGCAAGTTAACTTGAAAAAGATGAGTGGTAAATATAAATGCATGGCCGATAAGAAACGGTCGCCAGGTCCGGACCTAGGAGTGAATGACTATGTGTGGTTGTCTACTAGGAATATTAAGTTGAAGGTTCCTTCTTGGAAACTGGGCCCTAGGTTCATTGGTCCCTATAAAATAGTAGCCGTCATTAACCCTGTGGCTTTTCGCCTGGAGCTACCTCAGACTTTTAAGATCCATAACGTCTTCCATAAATCGTTACTCAAGAAGTATGTTCCACCTCTAGAACCATCGCCGCTGCCACCTCCTCCTGTTATTGTGGCTGGTAATCTGGAGTTTCAAATAGCCAGAATTGTTGATTCTCGTCGGGTCCGCCGCTCTCTTCAGTATCTGGTGCATTGGAGGGGTTACGGTCCCGAGGAAAGAATGTGGGTTCCAGCGTCAGAGGTAAACGCCAACAGGTTAATTCAGGCTTTCCATGCCTCTCATCCGGAGAGACCTGGTCCTGAGTGTCCGGAGGCCCCTCGTGAAAGGGGGGGTACTGTCACGAGGGTATCAAGAGCCATGTCTGACTCCGTTATACCCGGGGTCAGGAAGTCACAGCGGGTGGCTGCGCGCTCTATATCTAAAGATCACGTTGTTTCTTAGTGATTGTTTTCTGTGTTTGCCTTGCTATCCTTTTTGTCTCACTCAGGGATCCGTAGCTTCTCCTCCTCAGCTGTTTCTTGTCTGCCACTCCCAACCTCCTTATATTCTCCCCTCACACTTCTCTAGTTGCCAGTTATAGAGCTTCCTGCCTGGACATCTATACTGACCCACTGGAGTTGTGAATCCTGGTTGTCGTTCCAGAGTGCTACCCTCCGGATCCCTGTTGGGCTTCTTGTTGTCTCCTGTTGTCGCCCACCTGGGATTATATGTTGAGTCTGTGTTGTCTGTCCTCCCCTTGGTGTTTTCCCTTAGAGCTAGTGGTGCGGACTAGTGTTCCCACCGCCCTGTTCACTATCTAGGGCTCAGCTCAGGGAAAGCCAGGGCTTTAGGCACGTGATCGGCGTACGGGTGAGGAACCCGTCTAGGGACGTCAGGGCAGCCAGGTGCCAGCCGCAAGGTGAGTCAGGGGTCACCACCTTCCCTCTCACTTGGGCAGGGCCTTCCTCGTTCCCTCCCTCTGTGTCACGTATGTGATAGTCACGCCGACCGTGATAGGGGCTGTCTGAGACAGCGGAGTGTTAGGCTCCCCTGTTTTGGCCAGCCCTCCACAGTCAGAGGACAACTGTTCTCTCCTTCTGAGTGTAAGGGGCTGTCTGAGACAGCGGAGTGTTAGGCTCTCCTGTTTTGGCCAGCCCCCTACAGTCAGAGGGCCAACTGTTCTCTCCGTCTGAGTGTAAGGGGCTGTCTGAGACAGCGTAGTGTTTGGATCCCTTGTTTTGGCCAGCCCCCTACAGTCAGAGGGCCAACTGTTCTCTCCGTCTGAGTGTAAGGGGCTGTCTGAGACAGCGGAGTGTTTGGCTCCCCTGTTTTGGCCAGCCCCCTACAGTCAGAGGGCCAACTGTTCTCTCCGTCTGAGTGTAAGGGGCTGTCTGAGACAGCGGAGTGTTTGGCTCCCCTGTTTTGGCCAGCCCCCTATGGTATAAGGTAGACATAGTATAGAACATGGATGTTTTGTATCAATTCTTTACTTTCCTTCTTTTTTTTTTTCCTACAGAACTACCAGAAGGACTCTGGAGCCTGAACAACCTCCTGAGGTGGAACCGGAACGGATCGCCTCGCCAGCCCTCCTGTCCCTCATGCATCGGCTCAGGACAATCCGGGTCCCCTACCGGATCCCTCCGCTCCACAGAAGCTCTTAGGTTTCCGGCCAAATTTGAGAGCCCTGGTGAGCGGGCAGAGATCCAGTAGGCCAAATCGAAATGGTTATGTGGACCTTGTAGAGGTCGTTTCCGACGCTCTAGAAGGTTTTGCCAAACATCAGAAGGAGTTTAGTGCTGACTTGATTCACCGCTGGGATGGGGCGGAGTCGGCGATTCAACGCAGCCCTAACTGCCATTATGGGCTAAGCATGATCAGTTTGATGGACTCAATGACGCCCGAGCAGTTGTATGAGTTTAAGATCATGCTAGAGAACGGGTCATGGCAAATTATCGTAGACCCTCTGATTGGCACATGAACAGCAAATGCTTGTTCATTGTTCAGTCTTGTGCCCTTTCATATGAGCCCTTGTGGGAGTCATGGTCCATCAGCATCAGGAATTCATCAATAAATTGCAATTTTACAGTTTGATTAATGATTTCCCGATGACGCTCTGACATAACCAGTGTGATTACCACAAGGGACATACAGCTGTTAAGGCCTCTTACACATGACTGTATGCCGGTCCGTGAGCGGGCCTTATGTCCCGTAGTACAAGTCGAGCTGCCCCCGGGACTATTGTCTAGCACTCGTTAGATCATATGAGTGCGGGAGAATAGCCCAGTGTGCGGCACAACATGGACAGCATCATGATACTATGTACTCCTGTACGTACAACCAATGGCGATCCGGGACATATGGCCCGCTAACCAACCACTATACATCTTTTAGTGCATATAGTCGTGTACAAGAGTCCGAAAGGTGTGGTCCGTGATCAGAGCGGAAACCGGTCCGACTTGGAATTTCAACAAGACGGCCCCCAAGAGATTAGCAACGGAGCATTTAAATGCTTCAAAGCTAAGGACAACCCTGGAGATTTGAATACATGAAGTGGGGGGCACTATGAGATGCTGCTCAATACAAAACGGATCCGCTAAACCAGGCATCCTCAAACTGCGGCCCTCCAGCTGCTGTAAAACTACAAATCCCACAATGCCCTGCTGTAGGCCGATACCTGTAGGCTGTTCGGGCATGCTGGGAGTTGTAATTTTGCAACAGCTGGAGGGCCGCAGTTTGAGGATGCCTGCGCTAAACGAATGCAAAAACGGAAATGAATGTGACCAACAGATCCGTCTGAATGGCTTCCGTTCGTCTCCGTTTAGTCATTTTATTGATGGATCAGTTTAAAATGCATTTCAAAAGGATCCGTGAAACGCCAGTGTGAAAGTAGCCTTAGCCTGTCTCTCTCCTCCATGAACTTGCTTCTTCTCCTCTCACCAACTACTAACTAACTCCAACTAACTAACTTCCTGTCTAGACACACCCAAGCTATATGTATGATGTCAGCACCACCTAGGGGCGAGTGGGTGTAAATGACAATGAAAATACAGAAATAGTCAGATGTTTAAAGTCTCCCATTAACACACATATGTGGGACGCTGCAGTGCCTCTTCTCTGGGGGGGGGGGGTTAGCCTTCTGTTCAGGTACCTCTTCTCTATGAAGGTCGGCCTTCTGTTCAGGTACCTCTTCTCTATGGAGGTCGGCCTTCTGTTCAGGTACCTCTTCTCTATGGAGGTCGGCCTTCTGTTCAGGTACCTCTTCTCTATAGAGGTCGGCCTCCTGTTCAGGTACCTCTTCTCTATGGGGGTCGGCCTTCTGTTCAGGTGATCAGCCTTCTGTTCAGGTACCTCGTCTCTATGGAGGTCAGCCTTCTGTTCAGGTACCTCTTTTCTATGGAGGACGGCTGTCATGGCCACGGTTTTGGCCGTGACTCCTTGGGAGCCGCATACAGTTGCCCGCGGTTTGGGTTGTTGTTTCAACCGCAGCTTGAGGCTTGTTGTTGTTTGCCTCAAGTGCGGTTGCCGCGGACAACAGGTATGTGTGCGGTCCCTTTGGAGTTTGTGTGCGTGTATGTATGCACTGTCGTTAGTCTGTGTGCACTCTGTGTATTGTGTGGTCTGCACGGACACCTTTCCTGCACTGTGGTTGCCCGTGGCAACGTTTGTCGTTGTGTACATGTGGTGGCAGTGTCCCGGCCTTGGGGCTGACTCCCAGGACACGGTTGCCACCCATGTCGTTGCCTGCGGCAACAACCACAGTGTGTTTGTCGTGTTGGACACTTTCCCTTTAAGTTGGTGTTTTCCCTTTCCTGTGGTGCTGGAAGGGTTAACTCCCTTCCCAGTGTGTGTGATGTCACTGGGTGTGTCTGACCGTTGGGTGTGGCCTCTTAGACCTATAAAGCCTCTCACTTTGGCATGGCTCAGGAGGTTGCTTCAGTCATGCTTTGCTGTTGCAGCCTCCTGTGATTTCCATCTTCTTGTAAGGGCCACCCTTCCGGTCATAAGTTCTAATACTGTGATGTGTTGTTGATGTCTTATGTCTTTGGTTTTTGTGCAGCTATGGATGTCCTGGTCCCTGTGTGTCTTCATGTGTGTGCTGTTTACCTTTGTCTGTGTGGACAGCCTTTCCTTAGCACAGGTTCCAGTCAGCAAGGCTGAGACAGGTTTGTGTGGAACTGTTTGGTTCACCTCTCTTATCCATAGTCCTGTTTATGTACCCCCTTCTTCATGCTGCTTGGCCAGTGAGACTCCTGCTCCCCCGTGCCTAGGAGGAGTGGGTTGTCTTACCCTGCTCCTTAGCCCAGGGACCGGTCGGAGGGTAAGTCAGGGATCCGAGGTTCCTGCGCATGGGTCCTCCTACCATCAAGGTCGGCCCATGCAGGTAGGAGACAGGGTCAGCGTTAGGGATGCAACAGGAGGTGACCTGCTCCCTGACTCTGTGTTCCTGGCGAGTAGCGACTGGACATCTTCCGTCATCGCACGGCTGAGGATTTCCCCCATCCTCAGCCGTGACATCGGCCTTCTGTTCAGGTACCTCTTCTCTATGGAGGTCGGCCTTCTGTTCAGGTACCTCTTCTCTATGGAGGTCGGCCTTCTGTTCACGTACCTCTTCTCTATGGGAGTCAGCCTTCTGTTCAGGTACCTCTTCTCTATGGGGGTCAGCCTTCTGTTCAGGAACCTCTTCTCTATGGGGGTCGGCCTTCTGTTCAGGTACCTCTTCTCTATGGGAGTCAGCCTTCTGTTCTGGTACCTCTTCTCTATGGGGGTCAGCCTTCTGTTCAGGGGGTCAGCCTTCTGTTCAGGTACCTCTTCTCTATGGGGGTCGGCCTTCTGTTCAGGTACCTCTTCTCTATGGGGGTCGGCCTTCTGTTCAGGGGGTCAGCCTTCTGTTCAGGTACCTCTTCTCTATGGGGGTCGGCCTTCTGTTCAGGGGGTCAGCCTTCTGTTCAGGTACCTCTTCTCTATGGGGGTCGGCCTTCTGTTCAGGTACCTCTTCTCTATGGGGGTCGGCCTTCTGTTCAGGTACCTCTTCTCTATGGGGGTCGGCCTTCTGTTCAGGTACCTCTTCTCTATGGGGGTCGGCCTTCTGTTCAGGTACCTCTTCTCTATGGGGGTCGGCCTTCTGTTCAGGTACCTCTTCTCTATGGGGGTCGGCCTTCTGTTCAGGTACCTCTTCTCTATGGGGGTCGGCCTTCTGTTCAGGTACCTCTTCTCTATGGGGGTCGGCCTTCTTTTCAGGTACCTCTTCTCTATGGGGGTCGACCTTCTGTTCTGGTACCTCTTCTCTATGGGGGTCGACCTTCTGTTCAGGTACCTCTTCTCTATGGGGGTCGGCCTTCTGTTCTGGTACCTCTTCTCTATGGGGGTCGGCCTTCTGTTCTGGTACCTCTTCTCTATGGGGGTCGACCTTCTGTTCAGGTACCTCTTCTCTATGGGGGTCGACCTTCTGTTCAGGTACCTCTTCTCTATGGGGGGTCGGCCTTCTGTTCAGGTACCTCTTCTCTATGGGGGTCGGCCTTCTGTTGAGGTACCTCTTCTCTATGGGGGTCGGCCTTCTGTTCTGGTACCTCTTCTCTATGGGGGTCGGCCTTCTGTTCTGGTACCTCTTCTCTATGGGGGTCGACCTTCTGTTCAGGTACCTCTTCTCTATGGGGGTCGGCCTTCTGTTCCGGTACCTCTTCTCTATGGGGGTCGGCCTTCTGTTCAGGTACCTCTTCTCTATAGGGGTTCCGGTACCTCTTCTCTATGGGTGTCAGCTTCTGTTCAGGTACCTCTTCTTTATGCGGGTCAGCCTACTGTTCAGGGACCTCTTCTCTATGGGGGTCAGCCTTCTGTTTAGGTACCTCTTATCCATGGGGGGGGTCAGCCTTCTGTTCAGGTACCTCTTCTCTCTGGGGTCGGCCTTCTGTTCAGGTACCTCTTCTCCATAGGAGTTGGCCTTCTGTTCAGGTACCTCTTCTCTGTGGTGGTAAGCCTTCTGTTCCCATACCTCTTCTCTATTGGTTCAGCCTTCTGTTCGGGTACTTCTCTATGGTGGTCAGCCTTCTGTTCCGGTACCTCTTGTCTAGGGGGGGTCAGACTTCTGTTTAGGTACCTCTTTTCTATAGGGAAGGGGGGGTCAGACTTCTGTTCCGGTACCTCTCCTCTATGGGGGTCGGCCTTCTGTTCAGGTACCTCTTCTCTATGGGGGTCAGCCTTCTGTTCAGGTACCTCTTCTTTATGGGGGTCGGCCTTCAGTTCAGGTACCTCTTCTCTATGGTGGTCAGCCTTCTGTTCAGGTACCTCTTCTCTATCTACACCATTGTTTTCAATGGTAATTTTCCTTACACCATCATTTAAAGGGACAGGAGTTTCATCACTTGCTGCAGAACTGTTTTCTCTTCCCCACAGCTCCCAGAACAAGGGGAAATCACGGCCCAACATTACATCATGCATGAGCCTTTTTGCAACACCAAGTTCATAAGTCCCAGTTCCCACTGGAGTCTCACACTCAGTGAGAGCCACAGGATAGTCTTTGCTATTCCCATATATGTTCCAGAACGTAGTACCAAGCTACCAAGCTGACCTG
Organism: Bufo bufo; assembly: GCF_905171765.1. NCBI lineage: Eukaryota > Metazoa > Chordata > Amphibia > Anura > Bufonidae > Bufo > Bufo bufo. Next base: position 706,916,280 of record NC_053391.1, read on the forward strand.
TACCAGGCTCTCCTGGCTCCCTGCGTCCAACAACGCTTGGACTGCCATTTACCACAATGTCACACACTTTTGTCGCAGTCTCTAGTCCCGGTGTCTTAACACCTACCTGCTCGGCACATATCGACTGCCGACGGCTCACACCGCAGTTCACGGCTACTGAGTGCAAAATGCCTGGTTGCCACGTCTGGGGGATCCCTTGCCCTTTAGGAGGTTTTTACGATTTTTGTCCCTCTTACAGAGCAAGTAGTTGTGACACCATTTGCAGTTAAGCAACGAGGACATGGAGGCCCCTTTCAGTATGGTGGTGTTGATACTGTCAGAGTAATTCAAATTTTCAGTAAGAAGCAATTAAGGGTACTTTCACAGTAGCGTTGTTGGATTCCGGCAGGCAGTTCTGTTGCTGGAAATGACTGTCAGATCCGTCAAACCGCATGCAAGCTGATAGTCAGTTGCCGGAAATACCAACCGGATCCGGCAAACCGTATGTAAACGGAGATCATTTTTACCGGATCCGTCAGATGTATCTGGTGAAATAACGGATCCGTCTTATCCTTTATCATCAGGTTTCAGACAGAATAACGGATCTGGTATTTGAATTTTCAGACATCAAAAGAAACAATTTCATATGCAAATTCTACAGTGGCTATAAAAAGCCAAACGAAGGTCACATCCCCCTCAGATGCTGCCTCAGAAGAGAGCAAAGATCATGCCGGACCACATTCGCTTTGGATTTCAGGCTCTAATCCTTGTTTCCCGCTAGAGAAGACGTCTTCGAGGCGTCGTCGGGTGCATCCGATTACTTCTGCCAGAATGAGAAGGGGAGCATTTGAAGTTCTGTTTCCCGAACTGCGGAACTATCCGGACAAGTTTCATAACTACTGACAGATGAGCGTCGACAGTTTGGACGATCTGCTCCAAAGAGTGTCTCATCGCATCGACAGACAGGACACCACTTTCTGTCGAAGTGTTTCACCTGCAGAACACTTAATGCTTATACATTTTTATTTTTATATAAACTGTTATTTCTGTATAAATGTTTAAGCTTTTCCTGGTTCGAAGCTGAAACCTGACACATTTCCCTACCCCATTTCCCTTTATTTGACACAGTACTCTACCTAGCGCAGCTCTTGATTGCGCAGGCCAAGGGCTATGGAGGCTCTGCATTAGTATTGTTCACTGGGACTTCACCCGCTCCTATGGTCAGGCTTTACCCCTATCTCGACCATTAGAGACGTTGACTTCACTGTGAGCAATGCTATTCCGAAGCATACGCCTATCGTTCTAACTGTTGATGAGGTAGTAAAGGCAGCTGTCGTGTTACACAACTACCTCCTCATAAAAGAACCGCTACACGTCGAGCAGATTCCTGAAGACAGTGAGTTGGACAGTATTGAAAGCTTTGGCCCGCGGACCACTGTAGCAGTTTCCAGGATGAGAGGTTCCTTTGCTCCGATGCAGGAAGAGTGGCAGGACCGAAATTCAATTGTTCTTCATTTCTTTTTTTCATTCAATTTGAATATATTCTTGATGCAGTTTGTTTGCGGGGTTATGTTGGTGGGTGGATACACTAGTATGTATTGGTTTTCAAGACCTGTTTTGTAAAATTAGTCTGTTTCATAATTTTTTTTAAAAACATACATTGAGTCTAGTTGCATATATTGATCTCTCGCCAGCGTTGGGATATTTTAAGTGTTCCTAAAGAACCCGTTTTGGATCTTCTTGTTTCAAAAACCCTTTAAAAAAAAAAAACACATAACATTTATTAAGAATAGATAACTTTTTTATAAAATAAATATATAAAAAAAACATAATTTAAAAAAAAACCATTTATAATTGCCAATATTAAGGCCTGGGGGAAGTAGAAGGGTGGGGGGTGAGGGCAGTGCATGTTTGGGGCCCCTCAATCCTGTTGTTCTTCTGCCACTGTGGACAAATAAGTGCGTGTTGGGGCAAGTGCCACAGAGGGAGTATTTAAAGTGGAGGATTGGGCAGGAGATGGAGTTTCCAGAGCTAGAGTAGAGGGAGTGGTAAAAGAGGTTGGAGGATAGTAATGAGGAGGAGAGGGAGAAAGGTGGTGAGAAAATAGCTCAGTGGTTTGGGACTGGGATGGGGTATGATAAGTGGGATGGGGCGGCTGGGAAGGGGGATGGGGAGGTTGGGAAGGGGGATGGGTGGGGGATGGGTGTGGGCTGGGGGATAGGGTAGTAGTGGGGGATAGGTGGGGGAAGGGATGTGGGGCAGTGTTGCACTTGCCACAAGATGCAGTCCACTTGTGCCAATATAGAGTAGAGGGAGTGGTGAATGAGGTTGGAGGATAGTAATGAGGAGGAGAGGGAGAAAAGTGGTGATAAAATAGCTCAGGAGTTTGGGACTGGGATGGGGTATGGGAAGGGGGATGGGGAGGTTGGGAAGTGGTGGGGGATAGGGAAGTGGTGGGGGATAGGGAAGTGGTAGGGGATAGGTGTGGGATGGGGGATAGGTGTGGGATGGGGGATAGGACAGGAGCGGGGGATGGGGCTGGGGCAGGGGAAGGGATGTGGGGCAGTGTTCCATCACGGTGAGCAACGGTATCAAATAAAAAAGCATCTGACTCATTTGCAACGTCAGCACCGCCCCCTCCTACCTGACGGCTCCTACCTGTCCTCTGGCGACACATGAGGGCCTCAAATAATGGGCCTAAAGTGGCCATCGTTGCGTCGCCAGAGGGCACAGGTAGGAAAACATTGAGGTCCTGACCACTTGCTTAAGCTGGACGAGAGGGACCCGCGGTGGCCGGCTCATCAGGGACCGCCTCCTGGGGAACTTTGGGCGCCCAAGTACTGCTTGCTGTTCTGTAAAGCAAAGAAATTGATTTCGCAATTGTACACTGCTCAAAAAAATAAAGGGAACACAAAAATAACACATCCTAGATCTGAATTAATTAAATATTCTTCTGAAATACTTTGTTCTTTACATAGTTGAATGTGCTGACAACAAAATCACACAAAAATAAAAAAATGGAAATCAAATTTTTCAACCCATAGAGGTCTGGATTTGGAGTCACCCTCAAAATTAAAGTGGAAAAACACACTACAGGCTGATCCAACTTTGATGTAATGTCCTTAAAACAAGTCAAAATGAGGCTCAGTAGTGTGTGTGGCCTCCACGTGCCTGTATGACCTCCCTACAACGCCTGTGCATGCTCCTGATGAAGTGGCGGACGGTCTCCTGAGGGATCTCCTCCCAGACCTGGACTAAAGCATCTGCCAACTCCTGGACAGTCTGTGGTGCAACGTGACGTTGGTGGATAGAGCGAGACATGATGTCCCAGATGTGCTCAATTGGATTCAGGTCTGGGGAACGGGCGGGCCAGTCCATAGCATCAATGCCTTCGTCTTGCAGGAACTGCTGACACACCCCAGCCACATGAGGTCTAGCATTGTCTTGCATTAGGAGGAACCCAGGGCCAACCGCACCAGCATATGGTCTCACAAGGGGTCTGAGGATCTCATCTCGGTACCTAATGGCAGTCAGGCTACCTCTGGCGAGCACATGGAGGGCTGTGCGGCCCTCCAAAGAAATGCCACCCCACACCATTACTGACCCAATGCCAAACCGGTCATGCTGGAGGATGTTGCAGGCAGCAGAACGTTCTCCACGGCGTCTCCAGACTCTGTCACGTCTGTCACATGTGCTCAGTGTGAACCTGCTTTCATCTGTGAAGAGCACAAGGCGCCAGTGGTGAATTTGCCAATTTTGGTGTTCTCTGGCAAATGCCAAACGTCCTGCACGGTGTTGGGCTGTAAGCACAACCCCCACCTGTGGACGTCGGGCCCTCATATCACCCTCATGGAGTCTGTTTCTGACCGTTTGAGCAGACACATGCACATTTGTGGCCTGCTGGAGGTCATTTTGCAGGGCTCTGGCAGTGCTCCTCCTGTTCCTGCTTGCACAAAGACGGAGGTAGCGGTCCTGCTGCTGGGTTGTTGCCCTCCTACGGCCTCCTCCACGTCTCCTGATGTACTGGCCTGTCTCCTGGTAGCGCCCCCATGCTCTGGACACTACGCTGACAGACACAGCAAACCTTCTTGCCACAGCTCGCATTGATGTGCCATCCTGGATAAGCTGCACTACCTGAGCCACTTGTGTGGGTTGTAGACTCCGTCTCATACTACCACTAGAGTGAAAGCACCGCCAGCATTCAAAAGTGACCAAAACATCAGCCAGGAAGCATAGGAACTGAGAAGTGGTCTGTGGTCCCCACCTGCAGAACCACTCCTTTATTGGGGGTGTCTTGCTAATTGCCTATAATTTCCACCTGTTGTCCATCCCATTTGCACAACAGCATGTGAAATTGATTGTCACTCAGTGTTGCTTCCTAAGTGGACAGTTTGATTTCACAGAAGTGTGATTGACTTGGAGTTACATTGTGTTGTTTAAGTGTTCCCTTTATTTTTTTGAGCAGTGTATTTTGGTGGAGAACTTCTGGATAGAGGTGAGCAAATCGACTTCTGATGCTACATAGGAAGTTGCATTGCAAAAAAAGTCATACAAATACTGTACATAGAGCCCATACATTCTATTAGTGTACAGAGAAGTGTCTATGTACAGTATGTTCGGAAGTATAACCTGAAGCAGGCTTCACTCATCTCTACTCCACAAAATACTATGTGGATGTCCAAGACAGAGTGCCAGAGGACAGTCTGCCTGGGCCATACACATAGATAGGAGAACGTAATTCATAATCTGTATACACATCATATTTTACCTTCGCAGCTCTAGGGCTCTTCGTAGGAACCCCAAGGCGGCAGAATAGCGATATTGCCACCTTGAGGTTCCTCCCTAACCACTAGGGCGCTGAAGTTCCTCGTTATAATCTTTCTTGTAGCGGTCCCTGATTGACCGCCACCGAACCACGATTGTCGACCCTGGAACATAAAAAAAAAAAAAGGTTAGTCTTTAAAATACATGATTTGTTGACATCAAAAATGGTTTATTATTTAATTGACCCAGCCACAACAACAATTAAAAAAAAATTGTTGTTAAACAATCGGTGGCAGTGACCCACAGCAACTAGAAGGTAAACCACTTTTGAGCAATAAAACATACGTGTATGCTATCTACAAATGAAATACTGTATACTTATGGCACTCATCTCGTTGCCTGTCTCTGAGGTCGTCCCAATTTGGCACAATGGCCTCACATATCTCGTGCCAGAGGAGCCGGGTTGCTTGGTGGTCTGCATGGCGGCGGTAGGTGTGCTCCCACAACGGTGATCGTTCCTCCCCCATCTGGATGAGGAGGTCATTGTCAATAAAAAAAAATTGCCAACGTACTCCTCATCCCTTCTGGTGGAGACTAACCTTAGCCCTAACAAAAAAATTATTAAAAAAATTAACATAATGTTTTAAACTTTTAAAATTACAAAGACTTTGATTGAAAATACTCACACGACCCCGACCGCGCGTGCTCCCCGACTTCCTCTGGCAGAGGTTCGATGACCTTTCTGAGAGGCAACGGGACGAGATGGCTGTAAAATACAAAAAAATATATATAATTTAAGAACATACAATAACATGTATCTTTGTGAAAAAATTTAAAATTAAACACCTACCGTTTGCTGTCCTCCACCCCCAACTTCATGGCCGGGATGCATCTCCTCCAGAGATGATGACTGAGGATAAAAAAATAAAAATTTTAATAATTATACAATATTACAGTTGGGAATGCTACCCCAAAAAAATTATATTTACACTCTACAGAAGACAACAGACCCACTAAAATATTACTGACTTGTCATTTTTGGGGAAAAAAAATAAGGGGGAAGGCCTAAATAGAATGGGGGAAGGCTGTCTGGCAGACGGGCAGTCGTTTGACAGGCTGGTGGGCTGTCTGGCTGGATTTTTTTATTTTTTTTTAAATATATAAAAGGAGAGGTAGTCATAATCTTGTACCTAAGACTACTACTCCTGGCATCCACTATGTACTTATACTACCTGCAGTCCCTGTGAAAATGTACTTAGGGACTGCAGGTAGTATAAGTACATAGTGGATGCTAAGAGTAGTAGTACCTAGGACTACTTGTCAGGACGAGGTGTGGGAGGGAACACCACACCAAACACAAGAGGAAAAGGTCACCACCTAATGAATCCTAACCCTAGCCCTGACTGCTAACCGAATGAACGGACCTCAGTGGTAGGACCGTTCATTCACTGGAACCTAAAGCCTGACTACCCTGTAATGCTTGAGGTAGTGATAGGGCCCAAAGACTACCCATTCCTTAAGCAGAAGGAACAGGGGCCTTGACTCAGACCAGATACCAGAAGGCAGGGGAAACAACACAAAACAAATACAAAGGAATGAGACACTTAACTCCTGAAGTAGAAGAAAGAGCAGGAACACCAGAGGAGACAACACACACCAGCTCTTCCACTTGCAAATGAAGCTATACACCGCAATGAGTGAAGGAAGTAGCCAGACTTAAACAGTAATGACCACCATGCTGCGCCTGACTAGAGGTGTGGTCATTACCATCAACAAAGATGATATCAAGTGCAGACAGCCTCTCTGACCTTCTAACACCTAGCCTGGGAGTGACCGTGACAGTACCCCTCCTTCTACGGGTGGCCTCCAGACACCCAGGACTGACTTTCTCCGGATGATCTCTGTGATAGGCCCTCACAAGACGATTTGCATTAATGTTGGTCGCTGGGACACACATCCTTTCCTCAGGTCCGTAACCCCTCCACTGCACGAGATACTGTAGGGATCTATGGAGAACTTGGGAGTCAATTATCTTGGCGATTTCAAATTTCTAAATTACCATCCACCATGACAGGAGCGGGGGCAAGGAGGACGGCACAACAGGTTCAACATATCTCTTCAACAACGACCTATGGAACATGTTATGAATCTTCAAAGCTTGAGGAAGCTCAAGACGTAAGGTTACAGTGTTAATAACGGCAGTGATCTTATATGGACCAATAAACCTTGGACCCAACTTCCAAGAAGGTATTTTCAACTTAATGTTTCTTGTGGACAGCCACACAGAATCACCCACTCTCAGGTCCGGAACATTCATGCATCTCTTGTCAGCCATGCGTTTATACTTCTTACTCATCTTTTTCAGATTATTTTGAATTTTCCGACAGATAGATGACAAAGAAGAGAAAAATATTTCCTCTTCCGGTACACCAGAAGTCTCAGTACCAGAAAAAGTGCCAAATTGCGGGTGTAACCCACATGCCCCAAAAAATGGCAACTTATCAGTGGACTCCTGTCTACAGTTATTTATAGAAAACTCGGCCAAAGCCAAGAATGAAGGCGTCTCCTCCTGGTTCTCAGAGACAAAACATCTCAAATAAGTCTCCAGATTCTTGCGCTCGGTCTGTCCGGTCGACTGAGGATGAAAGGCCGAAGAGAAGGACAATTGTACACCCAGACAAGTACAGAACGCCTTCCAGAATTTGGAAACAAACTGAGTCCCCCGATCAGACACCACATCAGAGGGAATACGATGTAGTTTCACGATGTTGTCCACAAACACCTGTGCAAGAGTTTTAGCATTAGGTAGACCTAAGTAGTAGTAGTTCTCCCCTGAGGCACATCCAGGTTCTAACCTCCTGTCCAGTGGAGGGTGAACCAAGCGGCTGAATACGACATTGGCCCTCAGATTACTATGGCTAAAATATGTGTTGTAGGGACCTCTACAGCACATTGTCAACGTTGTTGATCTGTGCCAACTATGCGCCCAAATGAAACACCAGGCATGGATTCCACAGGACTTGCCCGTACCTTGGCCAGAATGGAGAGGTATACCAGCCGCACCCGGCAATTGTTCCCCAGCGCAGTTTGTGCGTTCTTTTTCCCAATGTTGAGAAAAATATTTAATAAAAAAACAAACAAAAACAAAAAGGTAGTGACCTCCTCCGCTTCTTCCGCCTGCACCGCCGCGTTCGCCTCTACAATTTGCACCGCCTTCTCCTCCACTTGGATCTCCGCCTCAAGATTGTTATGTCTTATAATGGCAGAGTAGAGAAGTATACCGGGAGCCATTGTTGTACTCCAGCGCATTTTGTGTGTTCTCTTTGCCATCTCCCAAAGTTTAGTGGTCGACAGTTACTAACCCCCCCCCCAAAAAATAAAAAATTATATTAAGAATTATAATAAGATTACCCATTTTGAATCCATCCAACTAATCTGGGAGAGGAAATTCTTCTGTGGAGTATGTCTGTGAGACTCTGTGGAGTATGTCTGTGAAAGACATGAATTATTTAAGAAAATTAGGAACACCCCCTCCATATACAGTCAGGTCCATAAATATTGGGACATCGACACGATTCTAAATTTTTTGTCTCTATACACCACCAAAATGGATTTGAAATGTAACAAACAAGATGTGCTTTACCTGCAGACTGTCAGCTGTAATTTGAGGGTATTTACATCCAAATCAGGTGAACGGTGCAGGAATTACAGCAGTTTGCATATGTGCCTCCCACTTGTTCCGGGACCAAAAGTAATGGGACAGAATAATAATCATAAATCAAACTTTCACATTTTAATACTTGGTTGCAAATCCTTTGCGTTCAATTACAGCCTGAAGTACTGGAACGCAGAGACATCACCAGACGCTGGGTCTCATCCCTGGTGATGCTCTGCCAGGCCTCTACTGCAACTGTCTTCAGTTCCTGCTTGTTCTTGGGGCATTTTCCCTTCAGTTTTGTCTTCAGCAAGTGAAATGCTCAATCGGATTCAGGTCCGGTGATTGACTCGGCCATTGCATAATATTCCACTTCTTTCCCTTAAATAACTCTTTGGTTGCTTTTGCAGTATGCTTTGGGTCATTGTCCATCTGCACTGTGAAGTGCCGTCTAATGAGTCTGAAGCATTTAGCTGAATATGAGCAGATAATATTGCCCGAAACACTTCAGAATTCATCCTGCTGCTTTTGTCAGCAGTCACATCATCAATAAATACAAGAGAAGCAGTTCCATTGGCAGCCATACATGCCCACGCCATGACACTACCTCCACCATGCTTCACTGATGAGGTGGTATGCTTAGGATCATGAGCAGTTCCTTTCCTTCTCCATACTCTTCTCTTCCCATCACTCTGGTACAAGTTGATCTTGGTCTCATCTGTCCATAGGATGTTGTTCCAGAACTGTGAAGGCTTTTTTAGATGTTGTTTGGCAAACTCTAATCTGGCCTTCCTGTTTTTGAGGCTTACCAAAGGTTTACATCTTGTGGTGAACCCTCTGTATTCACTCTGGTGAAGTCTTCTCCTGATTGTTGACTTTGACACACATACACCTACCTCCTGGAGAGTGTTCTTGATCTGGCCAACTGTTGTGAAGGGCGTTTTCTTCACCAGGGAAATAATTTTTCGGTCATCCACCACAGTTGTTTTCCGTGGTCTTCCGGGTCTTTTGTTGTTGCTGAGCTCACTGTTGCGATCTTTCTTTTTAAGGGTGTTTCAGACAGTTGTTTTGGCCGCGCCTAATGTTTTTGTTATCTCTCTGATGGGTTTGTTGTGTTTTTTCAGCCTAATGATGGCTTCACTCATAGTGACAGCTCTTTGGATCTCATCTTGAGAGTTGACAGCAACAGATTCCAAATGCAAATAGCAGACTGGAAATGACCTCTGACCTTTTATCTGCTCATTGTAATTGGGATAATGAGGGAATAACACACACCTGGCCATGGAACAGCTGAGAAGACAATTGTCCCATTACTTTTGGTCCCTTAACAAGTGGGAGGCACATATGCAAACTGCTGTAATTCCTGCACCGTTCACCTGATTTGGATGTAAATGGCCTCAAATTACAGCTGACAGTCTGCAGGTAAAGCACATCTTGTCCGTTTCATCTCACATCCAGTGTGGTGGTGTATAGAGCCAAACATGTTACAATTGTGTTGATGTCCCAATAATTATGGACCTGACTGTATCTGCCAATTTTTTAAATTTAGAACACCCCTTTGGCATCTGTCTTACTATAGTAGGAGAAAGATTCTTTCAATATATGGTCCCCAGATAGGGGACGTGAGAGATTTAGAACTGAGACAAAATGTTTTACAAAGTTTTTGCCCACAACGTACAATCACAAAACTGTCATGGCCCTTAGTAACCTGACACAGAACTGACGGAGCTGCCGCCTCCTCCACCTACACCGCCATGTACACAGCCTCCTCAACTTCCTACTTCAGTTGTACCTCCGCCTCTTGGTTCAAGATTGTCATTTTTTAGTTTTATGTATTTTATGACATTTTAAGTCATTTCCATATCCACATTTGTTTGCAGGGTAATTGTACTGCTCTTACGCCCACTTTGGATCCTGTATTTTTATTTTTGACGAGTTTGACCCAGTTAGTTAGGCCTATGGCCGCTGTTAGTTGGCTAAATTTAGCTTTTTTGAAGTTTGGTACTTTTGTTCCTCTTTACTGTAAGAGCAGTGAGACTGCGGACTCTGTACTGTAATGGAAGTGGGACTATGGACTCTTTACTGTAAGAGCAGTGGGACTATGGACTCTTTACTGTAAGAGCAGTGGGACTATGGACTCTTTACTGTAATGGAAGTGGGACTATGGACTCTTTACTGTAAGAGCAGTGAGACTATGGACTCTTTACTGTAATGGAAGTGGGACTATGGACTCTTTACTGTAAGAGCAGTGAGACTATGGACTCTATACTGTAAGAGCAGTGAGACTATGGACTCTTTACTGTAAGAGCAGTGAGACTATGGACTCTTTACTGTAAGAGCAGTGAGACTATGGTCTCTATACTGTAAGAGCAGTGAGACTATGGACTCTTTACTGTAAGAGCAGTGAGACTATGGACTCTTTACTGTAAGAGCAGTGAGACTGTGGACTCTATACTGTAAGAGCAGTGAGACTATGGACTCTTTACTGTAAGAGCAGTGAGACTATGGACTCTTTACTGTAAGAGCAGTGAGACTATGGACTCTTTACTGTAAGAGCAGTGAGACTATGGACTCTATACTGTAAGAGCAGTGAGACTATGGACTCTTTACTGTAAGAGCAGTGAGACTATGGACTCTTTACTGTAAGAGCAGGGAGACTATGGACTCTATACTGTAAGAGCAGTGAGACTATGGACTCTATACTGTAAGAGCAGTGAGACTATGGACTCTTTACTGTAAGAGCAGTGAGACTATGGACTCTTTACTATAAGAGCAGTGAGACTGTGGACTCTTTACTGTAAGAGCAGTGAGACTATGGACTCTTTACTGTAAGAGCAGTGAGACTATGGACTCTATACTGTAAGAGCAGTGAGACTATGGACTCTTTACTGTAAGAGCAGTGAGACTATGGACTCTATACTGTAAGAGCAGTGAGACTATGGACTCTTTACTGTAAGAGCAGTGAGACTGTGGACTCTATACTGTAAGAGCAGTGAGACTATGGACTCTTTACTGTAAGAGCAGTGAGACTATGGACTCTTTACTGTAAGAGCAGTGAGACTATGGTCTCTATACTGTAAGAGCAGTGAGACTATGGACTCTTTACTGTAAGAGCAGTGAGACTATGGACTCTTTACTGTAAGAGCAGTGAGACTATGGACTCTATACTGTAAGAGCAGTGAGACTATGGACTCTTTACTGTAAGAGCAGTGAGACTATGGACTCTATACTGTAAGAGCAGTGAGACTATGGACTCTATACTGTAAGAGCAGTGAGACTATGGACTCTTTACTGTAAGAGCAGTGAGACTATGGACTCTTTACTGTAAGAGCAGTGAGACTATGGACTCTTTACTGTAAGAGCAGTGAGACTATGGACACTTTACTGTAAGAGCAGTGAGACTATGGACTCTATACTGTAAGAGCAGTGAGACTATGGACTCTTTACTGTAAGAGCAGTGAGACTATGGACTCTATACTGTAAGAGCAGTGAGACTATGGGCTCTTTACTGTAAGAGCAGTGAGACTATGGACTCTTTACTGTAAGAGCAGTGAGACTATGGACTCTTTACTGTAAGAGCAGTGAGACTATGGACTCTATACTGTAAGAGCAGTGAGACTATGGACTCTTTACTGTAAGAGCGGTGAGACTATGGACTCTATACTGTAAGAGCAGTGAGACTATGGACTCTATACTGTAAGAGCAGTGAGACTATGGACTCTTTACAGTAAGAGCAGTGAGACTATGGACTCTTTACTGTAAGAGCTGTGAGACTATGGACTCTTTACTGTTAGAGCAGTGAGACTATGGACTCTTTACTGTAAGAGCAGTGAGACTATGGACTCTTTACAGTAAGAGCAGTGAGACTATGGACTCTTTACTGTAAGAGCAGTGAGACTATGGGCTCTTTACTGTAAGAGCAGTGAGACTATGGACTCTTTTCTGGAAGAGCAGTGAGACTATGGACTCTTTACAGTAAGAGCAGTGAGACTATGGACTCTTTACTGTAAGAGCAGTGAGACTATGGACTCTTTACTGTAAGAGCAGTGAGACTATGGACTCTTTACGGTAAGAGCAGTGAGACTATGGACTCTTTACTGCAAGAGCAGTGAGACTATGGACTCTTTACAGTAAGAGCAGTGAGACTATGGACTCTTTACGGTAAGAGCAGTGAGACTATGGACTCTTTACTGTACGAGCAGTGAGACTATGGACTTTTTACTGTAAGAACAGTGAGACTATGGACTCTTTACTGTAAGAGCAGTGAGACTATGGACTCTATACTGTAAGAGCAGTGAGACTATGGACTCTTTACGGTAAGAGCAGTGAGACTATGGACTCTTTACGGTAAGAACAGTGAGACTATGGACTCTTTACGGTAAGAGCAGTGAGACTATGGACTCTTTACGGTAAGAGCAGTGAGACTATGGACTCTGTACTGTAAGAGCAGTGAGACTATGGACTCTTTACGGTAAGAGCAGTGAGACTATGGACTCTTTACGGTAAGAGCAGTGAGACTATGGACTCTTTACGGTAAGAGCAGTGAGACTATGGACTCTTTACGGTAAGAGCAGTGAGACTATGGACTCTGTACTGTAAGAGCAGTGAGACTATGGACTCTTTACAGTAAGAGCAGTGAGACTATGGACTCTTTACTGTAAGAGCAGTGAGACTATGGACTCTTTACGGTAAAAGCAGTGAGACTATGGACTCTTTACGGTAAGAGCAGTGAGACTATGGACTCTATACTGTAAGAGCAGTGAGACTATGGACTCTTTACGGTAAGAGCAGTGAGACTATGGACTCTTTACTGTAAGAGCAGTGAGACTATGGACTCTATACTGTAAGAGCAGTGAGACTATGGACTGTTTACTGTAAGAGCAGTGACACTATGGACTCTTTACTGTAAGAGCAGTGAGACTATGGACTCTTTACTGTAAGAGCAGTGAGACTATGGACTCTATACTGTAAGAGCAGTGAGACTATGGACTCTTTACGGTAAGAGCAGTGAGACTATAGACTCTTTACTGTAAGAGCAGTGAGACTATGGACTCTTTACGGTAAAAGCAGTGAGACTATGGACTCTTTACGGTAAGAGCAGTGAGACTATGGACTCTATACTGTAAGAGCAGTGAGACTATGGACTCTTTACGGTAAGAGCAGTGAGACTATGGACTCTTTACTGTAAGAGCAGTGAGACTATGGACTCTATACTGTAAGAGCAGTGAGACTATGGACTGTTTACTGTAAGAGCAGTGACACTATGGACTCTTTACTGTAAGAGCAGTGAGACTATGGACTCTTTACTGTAAGAGCAGTGAGACTATGGACTCTATACTGTAAGAGCAGTGAGACTATGGACTCTTTACGGTAAGAGCAGTGAGACTATAGACTCTTTACTGTAAGAGCAGTGAGACTATGGAGCTCTCTGCTTGAGGAGGTGGTGATGGTGAGTACAATAAAGGAATTCAAGAGGGCCCTGGATGTATTTCTGGAGTGTAATAATATTACAGGTTATAGCTACGAGAGAGGGGTCGTTGATCCAGGGAGCTATTCTGATTGCTTGATTGGAGTCGGGAAATGCATTTTTCCGCTTAAGTGGGTTAATTGGCTTCCACCTCACAGGATTTTTTTTTGCCGTCCTTCTTGATCAACTTATAGGATAACAGGCAGGACTGGATGGAGGGCTTTTTTCAGACTTATAAACTATGGTACTATGTAACATCCCACACATGCTTCAGTAATATATACAACCTCAACACTCCATGTGTGTCATGGACGTTCCGGCGGCAGGTACCAAGAGATCAGAGAGACTGGCAACTTGTGGGTTAAATTGACAAGTTCCCTGTGGATCTTATTGTGTCTGTGTTTTGGTGAATGCCACACCCCTTGCTTCAGGTGTTGATTGTTGGTAATTTACCTTCCCCATAAGTAGCCGCTTCTCGCTCTTGGAGGTGCGGTTTATAGATTTTCTTCCTGTCTTCTAACTAGCTGGTCGGTTGTACAGTTTTCTACTTTAAGCTAAGTCTTATTTTTTCTTACTGTTTTGTGTTTGTTATATTCCCTGTTGTTTGTATCTGGACCTGAGACAGAGACTTCCATTCGTCCATCTGGGGAGGAATGGGTTGTCTCTGGTCCTAACCTTATTCCAGGGCCTTATAGGGATATAAGGGCTGTAGGAAGGCGCAAGGGGCCGTCATTGAAGGAAGGTAGGTGTCACCAAGGTTCCTGGCCTCAGTGAGGTGATAGCCGGTAGTTTTAAGTGTCAGCGGCAGCTAGTGCTAACTGACACTATTGGTTATTTAGTGTGGCTGTAAAGCTGATCCGGTCCAGCCCTTACTGGGAGCAGCCAAGGTGCAGGGTGGGGGGCTGCTCCTCACGTTCCAAGCCGGGTCTTTATTGGCCTATATAAAACCCAGCCAGCAGTCTCAGCTGGGTGTGGGTGATCCTCCATCGGACAGGGAAGCTGTGGAGACTCTGTTCTGGGATCTGTGAACTGGTGCCATGCTACAGGCTTGGAAGCCGCATACCGGGAAAGAGGCCCCTAAAGCCTGCTGTGGACGGCTGGGGGAAAGACTGCTAAGCAGGTGAAGATTTTGTTCAATGGACATTGCATGGTGTGAACAAACACCAAGACTGTGAACGGTCATTTTGTGTTTCCTTATGTGTGAATAAACACCGAACTGTTTAAGTTAAAGAGTTTCTGCCTCTGCACTGGGTCCGCTAGCCTGTCTACCAGAGCAAAACCCCACAGGGCCTGGGTATCCAGCATATGAATATTCCTACCTCCAAGGTCTATTCTTATTGATAGGTAGTCAGGGCCCGGATTAGGGATGTTTAGGAGGCCACCTGTTCCTTCCCTTGTTTCCAGGCCTCCTTCCCTCCTGTGTTTAGTGTGGAGTTTTCCCCCCACACTGATCGTGACATTATAAACCGCCGAATAACCGTCATTTTGTTGTCTGTATCAGTTCAGCCATGGATGTTATCGCTGCTCTGACCGGACAGCTGCAGGGGCTGTCTCTGGAGGTGGCTGACGTCCGCTCGACCGTCTCACAGTGATAATTTCATTCGGTTCAGGGAAGCGTGCAGTTTAAGCTGTGTCCACACTCATCTGGGAACGAGAGCCGGAGAGTGGGTGTGATTATTTCGTTGCTTAAAGGGGACGCCCAGTCTTGGGCTTTTTCTCTGCCGACCGTATCACAGTCTCTCCAATCGGTAGATGCATTTTTCGGAGCTTTAGGTCTCATCTATGATTACCCGGACTGAACCTCCCTGGCCTAGACTAAATTACGTGGCCTGCGTCAGGGAGAGCGTTTGGCGGAGATCTATTGTTCCGAATTTAGGAGGTGGGCTACGGATACTGAGTGGAACGATCCAGCTCTCCGTAGCCAGTTTTGTCAGGGATTATCTGAGAGGCTGAAGGACGCTTTGGCTTTACATGGAAATCCTGAGTCTTTGGAAGCCGCTATGACTTTGGCTGTACGTATTGATAGACGCCTGAGAGAGAGATCTAAGGGCCCGCTCTCTCAGGACGCTCTATTACATAACGTACCGTATTCCTTTGACTCGGAGGTGTGAGTGGGGATTCAGAGAATGTGCATTTGTCCTTTGCTGGTAGTACACGATTTCTCCTGACTGCCGAGGGGGCGCTATAGTCAAAAACTGTGGGAATTAAAGTATTTATCGACAGCGGGGCCGGGGTGAACTTGATTGATGCTCAGTTTGTCCGCATGCATGGGTAATCACCAAGTACATTAAAAAAAGACATTCCTGTTGTCACGACCGCTATCCCAGCAGCAGTCGTGTCGCACCAGACGGAGGGGAAGGGGGACCCTTATCTACGGATGGGAATAGTATGGCCACCCCTGACTAACCCTAAGCTGGCACCTGTCTGCCCTGATACCCTAGACGGGGTGTGAACCCGTGCGGCGAGCAGGATGCCTAAACCCTCAGTCACCCTAACAAGCCTAGAGTGGGGAAAAGCCGATGGGAGCGCTAGTCACCATCACTCATGTCTAGGAGAACAGCAGGGGAAGACAGCAACAAACAAACTATATCAGAGATAGACTTATCCAGTCACGAGCAGAGAAGGCGATCCCAATCACGACAGTCCACGCCGGACAAGAGCTCCACAGCAACACCATCAAACGATCTCCTTCAAAGGTCAGAATAGAACTGGAAGTAAGGACTATATCTGGCAATGACTGCAAGTGAAAGTGAAACTAATATAGTAGCTGGGAGTGGCAGACAGGACTCACCTGAGAAGGATGCCTACAAACTCCCAGTCAGGACAAAAAGGTTCACAAGGCAAAACCCAGATGACATACCCTGAACCACGGAGCAAACTCACAAGCTATCGCGAGTAGCAAGTCGCTGCGACCTTCTCCTCCCAGACCTGTCTGGATCAGTCACAGTCGTGACACCTGTATTTGCTATTGATTCTGCCCCTCTTAATCTGATGTCATTCAAAACTTGCGACAAGCACCTCTGAGTAAGAGCGGGTGACTTTCATCAAGAAGTTCTCTCGTCTTTTGTCTTGGAAGGTCTCCCTGCACCTATGGTTCTGGGTTTACCGTGGCTTGCCAAGCAAGGTTGTCGATTAGCAAGCTAGGCAGATTCTGGATTGGGGGACTATTGCATTGATCATTGTCTCAATACATCCTTTTCTGTGGTTACTACTAAGGCTGCACCCTCTTTTATATCCGAGTTTGCCGATGTGTTTTCTGAGAGTGGATGTCAGGATTTACCTCCCCATCAGGAATATGATTGCCCTGTCAATCTTATTCCTGGGGCTATATTGCCTAAATCTAGGTTGTATAATCTTTCTGGACCTGAACAGCAGGCCATGAGAGAATATATTGCCGAGAGTCTGAAGAAAGGGCACATAAGACCTTCCAAGTCTCCAGTGGCTGCAGGGTTCTTTGTTGTAATAAAAAAAGATGGAGGTCTTCGGCCATGTCTGGATTTTCGTGAACTCAATCAGATTACTGTCCGTGATCCTTACCCTCTTCCTTTGTTTCCCGATTTGTTTAACCAGATTATTGGTGCCAAGGCGTTAATCAAGTTGGACTTAAGGGGGGCATATAATCTGGTTAGGATCAAGGAAGGGGATGAATGGAAGACTGCTTTTAATACCCCTGAGGGGCACTTTGAGAACCTGGTCATGCCTTTCGGGTTGACCAATGCCCCTGTGGTCTCCTAACATTTTGTGAATGACATCTTTCATCACCTTGTGGGGAGGTTTGTGGTTGTGTATTTGGATGACATTCTTATTTATTCTCCTGACATGGAGACACATCAGAATCATGTGAGACAGGTGTTACAGATCCTAAGGGATAATAAATTGTTTGCAAAATTAGAGAAATGTTTTTGCGGTACACGAGGTGCAGTTCTTGGGCTACCTGCTGTCATCTTCGGGTTTTCGAATGGATCCTGAGAAAGTCTGTGCTGTATTGAACTGGGATCGACCCGAACATCTAAAGGCTCTTATGTGGTTTTTAGGGTTCACCAACTATTACCATAAATGTATTAAGACTTATTCGACAATAGTAAAACCCTTAACGGACATGACTAAGAAAGGGACGGATGGCTCTGTGTGTTCTGATTCGGCGTTGCAAGCCTTTTCTGCGATTAAGGAATGCTTCTCTTCTGCTCCCATATTGGTGCAGCCAGATGTGTCACAACCGTTTATTATGGAAGTGGACGCCTCCGAGGTGGGGGTAGGAGCAGTTTGCCACAGGGCCCATCACCTGGCAAATGGCGACCATGTGCATTTTTCTCGTAAAAACTATCCCCCGCTGAGAGAAATTATGATGTGGGTAACAGAGAGTTGCTGGCCATTAAATTGGCTTTTGAGGAATGGCGTTATTGGTTGGAAGGGGCGATTCATCCGATCACGGTATTCACTGATCATGAAAACCTGGCTTATCTGGAGTCGGCGAAACGACTGAACCCAAGACAAGCCAGATGGGCCCTGTTTTTCACCAGATTAAATTTCGCTGCCACCTATTGTTGTGGAAATTTTATTAGGATCTGTTTCTAATATCTTGTGTATTGTCATCATATCTCTCAGTGTCAGGGTAAACCATTGGAGTGGATATCTTCCTGTGTATGTCCTGTCACAGCTGCCGGGCACAGAGGTCTCCGTCGGTGAATGGTCCATGTGCTAAGCACTGGGCTGTGGGCCGGGGGAGACTGATGTGTTCAGCAGAGCAGTGTTTTCTTGGCTGATGTATGGACGCCGGCTAGGGCCCCCGCGCAAGACGCGGATTTATTGGCTTGGCGTGGATGCATTTGTTAAGAGAACAAGATATGAAAGGAACGTGCGTTTGTTGTCTCTAGTGCGCCTGATCAGCCGCTGGAGATAATGACGCTGTCCTGTACATAAACATGCAAGAGGATCATAGTAACTTTATCTGGCATTGATCACTGAGCAAGGTTGGATAAGGTTCACTCCAGTGGTAATGGGAGATTATTGTATACATGTGTTTTGTTAGCTGGCTACATGTCGGACTGGGGTACCTAGGGACCACCAGTAAAATTTATTTTGGGGGCCCACCGTATGGATACATTCAAATATAATAAATAATCTAACAAGTTTTTTATATGAACATAAGCTGGTTGAGGTGCTGTACATTGAATATATTTATGTAGTGTACTAAATCTAATGTGTTATGTGCCACTTGTGCAGGGGGTGGGAGACTAGGGGCCCACCTTGCTCAGGGGCCCACCGGAGGATTCCCCTGTACCCCTGTGGGCCAGTCTGAGACTGGCTGGCTATGCTATTTTAAATGATGGTGGTTTCTCATCTTTCTGTATCATCACTTCCTGTATGTTTGTTACATAAAGGAAGTGGTCGGGTTATGGGCCTGCCCCTTTCTATTGTTACACCCTTTTGTGGCTAAGAAAAGTGAAGAGACTGGGCAGGAGGAGGAGGCAGTGCTCCGCAGAAGTCTACAATGAAGCACCGTGTCGGACTCTTGAAGAGGTTAACCTTTCCTTACACAAAAGAGCTTGATACATGTGCTTGATGCAAGCAAATTTCTACAACACTATTGTCCTGGGATTAAGAATGTCAAGGCGGACGCCTTGTCACGTAGTTTCCCTGGAGGTGGTGATTTTGAAAATCCGAGTCCCATACTGTCTAAAGGGGTGGTGGTATCCGCCCTCTACCCTGACCTTGAGGTGAAGGTGTTAGAGGCTCAGGGAGACACACCAGACTCTTGTCCCTCTGGGAAACTATTTGTGCCACCGGAATTGCGTCACAAGGTGTTGGAGGAACATCATTGTGCGGTTCTTACAGGACATCCTGGGAGTAGGTCCACTGCCAACCTCATATCTCGTAGATTCTGGTGGCCGGGGTAGCGTAAGTGTGTGAAGGACTATGTGTCAACCTGTACTACCTGTGCACGTGCCAAGGTGACACATACTCTACCTTCTGGATCTTCACTTCCGTTACCCATTCCATCCAGACCATGGACTCATGATCCATGGACTTTATCAATGATCTACCTAATTCTTCAGTAAAGACAGTTATTCTGGTGGTAGTTGATCGCTTTAGTAAAATGGTACATTTTCTTGCATTACCAGGCCTACCTAATGCTAAAACCCTTGCACAGGTATTTGTTGACAACAATGTGAAACTTCATGGCATTCCCTCTGACGTTGTCTCAGATTGTAGGACTCAGTTTGTGTCCAGATTCTGGAAGGCGTTCTGTACTCGTCTGGGAATTCAACTGTCCTGTTCTTTGGCTTTTCATCCTCAGTCAAACGGACAGACGGATCGCACTAATCAGACCCAGGAGATTTACTTGAGATGTTTTGTATCTGAGAACCAGGAGGAGTGGTCTTCCTTTTTGTTTTTGGCAGAGTTTGCCATAAACAATTGTAGTCAGGAGTCCACTGGTAAGTCACTGTTTTTTGGGGCCTATTGGTTTCACCCGCAGTTTGGCAAATTTTATGATTCTAATAAACTAAGTAATAACTGGAATGGGGCAACTACAGTACCCTGAAAGATTATCAAAATTAGGGTTATTCACGTTAGAAAAAAGACGACTGAGGGGAGATCTAATTACTATGTATAAATATATCAGGGGTCAGTATAGAGATCTATCCCATCATCTATTTATCCCCAGGACTGTGACTGTGACGAGGGGACATCCTCTGTGTCTGGAGGAAAGAAGGTTTGTACACAAACATAGAAGAGGATTCTTTACTGTAAGAGCAGTGAGACTATGGACTCTATACTGTAAGAGCAGTGAGACTATGGACTCTACTGTAAGAGCAGTGAGACTATGGACTGTTTACTGTAAGAGCAGTGAGACTATGGACTCTTTACTGTAAGAGCAGTGAGACTATGGACTCTTTACTGTAAGATCAGCGAGACTATGGACTCTTTACTGTAAGAGCAGTGAGACTATGGACTCTTTACTGTAAGAGCAGTGAGACTATGGACTCTTTACTGTAAGAGCAGTGAGACTATAGGACTATACTGTAAGAGCAGTGAGACTATGGACTCTATACTGTAAGAGCAGTGAGACTATGGACTCTTTACTGTAAGAGCAGTGAGACTATGGACTCTTTACGGTAAGAGCAGTGAGACTATGGACTCTATACTGTAAGAGCAGTGAGACTATGGACTCTTTACTGTAAGAGCAGTGAGACTATGGACTGTTTACGGTAAGAGCAGTGAGACTATGGAACTCTCTGCCTGAGGAGGTGGTGATGGTGAGTACAATAAAGGAATTCAAGAGGGGCCTGGATGTATTTCTGGAGTGTAATAATATTACAGGCTATAGCTACTAGAGAGGGGTCGTTGATCCAGGGAGTTATTCTGATGTCTGATTGGAGTCGGGAAGGAATTTTTTATTCCCCTAAAGTGAGGAAAATTGGCTTCTACCTCACAGTTTTTTTTTGCCTTCCTCTGGATCAACTTGCAGGATAACAGGCCAAACTGGATGGACAAATGTCTTTTTTCGGCCTTATGTACTGTTACTATGTTAATACTTCTGGTATCCCTGAGGAAGAACATTTTTCGCCATCATTGTCATCGATATGGCGAAAAATTCTAAATATGGGAAACAAATATAAACGTGTGGCTGACAGGAAACATATGAATGGTCCGGACCTAAGTGTGGGTGATTCTGTGTGGCTGTCCACAAGAAACATTAAGTTGAAGGTACCTTCCTGGCAGTTGGGTCCAAGGTTTATTGGCCCATATAAGATCACAACCATTATTAATCCTGTAGATTTTCGTCTTGAGCTTCCTCAGGCCCTGAAAATTCATAGGTCCATAGGTCTTTGTTGAAAAAATATGTGGAACCTTTACAGCCATCTTTCTTGCCACCCGCTCCGGTCATGGTGGATGGTAATTTGGAATTCGAGATCGCGAAAATAGTTGACTCTCGAGTTCTCCGTGGATCCCTTCAATATCTTGTCCAATGGAAAGGTTATGGACCGTAGGAGAGGATGTGGGTGCCGGCATCCGACGTTAATGCCAATCGTTTAGTGAATGCCTTTCATAGATCTCTCCCAGATAAGGTCAGTCCCGGGTGCCCGGAGGTCACCTGTAGAAGGGAAAGGGGGGGTACTGTCACGGACGTTCCCGTGGCAGGTACCAGGAGATCGGAGAGACTGGCAACTCGTGGGTTAAATTGACAAGTTTACTGTGGATCTTATTGTGTCTGTGTTTTAGTAAATGCCACACTCCTTGCTTCAGGTGTTGCTTGTTGGTAATTTACCTTTCCCATAAGTAGCCGCTTCTCACTCTTGGAGGTGCGGTTTATAGATTTTCTTCCTGTCTTCTAACAAGCTGGTTTGTTGTACTGGTGCTTCTGGAGTTGCCAGTTTTCTACTTTCAGATAAGTCTTGTCTTTTCTTATTGTTTTGTGTTTGTTATATTTCCTGTTGTTTGTATCTGGGTCTGGGACAGAGACTTCCATTTGTCCATATGGGGAGGAATGGGTTGTCTCTGGTCCTAACCTGATTCGAGGGCCATATAGGGAAATAAGGGCCTAGGTATCCTGCATATAAATATTCCTACCTTCAAGGTCTATTCATATTAATAGGAAGTTAGGGCCCGGATTAGTGTTGTTTAGGAGGTGACCTTTTTCTTTCCTAGTTTCCAGGCCCAGTTACTGTTCCCCATCCCTCCTGTGTTTAGTGTGGACTTTTCCCCCACACTGATCGTGATAATGTATTCTTAATAGCCATATATACAACCTCAACACTCCACATGTGCTTCACAGTCATATATACTAACTTAGCACCCGACACATGCTTCAATCATATATACCACCTAAACACCCCACGTGTTCTTCACAGCCATATATACAACCTCAACAGACACACATGCTTCACAGCCATATATACAACCTCAATACTGCACGTGTGCTTTACAGCCATATATACCACCTCCACACCCACACGTGCTTCAGTGATATATACCACCTCAATATCCCACATGTTTTTCACAGCCATATTCACCACCTCAGCACCCCACGTGTGCTTCACAGCCATATATACTATCTCAACACTCCATGTGTGCTTCAGTCATATAAATCAACTCAATACTCCACTTGTGCCTCAGTCATATAATGATATCAACACCCCATGTGTGCCTCAGTCATATATATAATTTTCAAAGGACCCAATGGACCCGGGATAATCAACTTATAATTTAATTCAAATAGTCTAGTTGCCTAGACTAATAAACTCCCGTTTCTGGTTTATTAAAACATAACATTTATTTTGTTTATTTTATAAAAATATATAATAGCGGGAGAACAAAGAATAGTTTAAAACTATAGGTGCGGTAGGACAGTAGTGATTGAGATAAGGGTTGCTTCACCCTTATATACTGCCTCCTAGCATTCGCTCATCCCACGCTTGCTTTGTCAGCAGTGAGCTTACTTTATTTGTCTATTTGAACAATGCTGGAGATATACTTAATACTTCGTCCTGAATCATTGCTTTTGCAATCTCTTTCCTCTTAGGTAATTCTCAATCACTGGTGTTGAAGCACGATTGAGTCTGCAGTTACTCCGTGCTATAACACTCGGTCCCCACCGCTCCTAATCTAAAAACTAACACACGAGCTCCCCCAACATGTTTCACCACTGGATGTGGCTTCTTCAGGGGATGGAGCTACTGTCAACAAGAATGCCTTGCTGCTGCACCCTTTTAATCATTAAGGGAGGGTCGTTACTTATTGTATGGCCAGTCACTGCAAAGCTTTCTTGTATGACAGGTTAGTAACCCTATCATAATGGTATTTCTCCGTCAGCCAATCATTTCCTTACTTACTCGATATTCCTGCGTCTGCAAAGAGGCTTTAACCTCCGATCCGGAAGGAGATGAAGTTATGCGCGTGCGCAAGATCTTTAATTCTGTAACTTGTCTCTCGCACCGCATTATGCTCCGGTCTAGGAAAGAAAATGTGCGCATGCGCAAGATCTTTAAGCTTTTCCGGATGGCCTGTATTCTGCGCATGCTCAAGATCCTTAGTTCTCCAGATGCTCTCATCACATTATGTCAGTCTCCGGTGCGCGTGCGCAAGGTCCTTCACCTTCTCCAGATACTCTCATCGCATCATATCAGTCTCCAGTGCGCATGCGCAAGGTCCTTACCCTTCTCCAGTATAATATTTCCACGCATGCGCAAAAACTCTAACTTCCAAATCAAAGCACCAAAATCACATATAAGGGCATGCGCATGCGCAAGATCTTTAACTTTGTACTCTCACTTTCGCATCGCATTGAGCTCCGGTATAAGGGAGAAAAAGCGCGTGCGCAAGGTCTTTAACTTTTTCTGATGATATGTGTTAGCGCATGCGCGAGATCTTCTAGTTTTCTAGGATACTCTTATATCATCATTTGGACTCTAGTCCGTATATAACTTTGCGCATGCGTATAAACTCTTGAATTTTAAATAATACCACAACTGGTACATCTGGGGTCATAGACCTTATGACCACACTTCTATACTTCTATTACGCATGCACACACGTTCTGACCTCCAAATTAGAGGGATAACATCAATGTGCATATATATGCACCCAGATGTATATTTGTACTCAAATCAAAGTTTGTACTGTACTTCACATATTTTCTTTTTTATTCTTTTTTGTATATTTAATATTTTCAATATCGATTAAATAATTGTCTATAGGGTACTTAGGGTTAATCCTTGGTAATTATTGTTTTATATATTTCACCGTTCTTTTTATCTTTTATCCCTATATTTATAGTGAGGAATATGGTTCCGTATGGCTCAATAATCTAAGGGTTACTGTCTTTCGTTCTTCCAGGTAATTGTATTTTTCTTTTTGTATATATTTATTTTTCATAGTATTATTTTAAAAGGTGTACATGCTTGTGTTTAGATAAAGGCCGTGAAGGAAAATCCTTCATTGAGGCCTTGTGGACTCATTGTGCCCAACCTAAAAATCCAGCGGGCCTCACTCTGTAGGAGTTTTTTATCAAGATTTCCCCCCCTTGGTCCTAGGGTTATTTTTTCAATGCCCCAGAAACGTAAAACGGAGCTTTTATTATTATGGAAATATTTAATGTGTCTGGCAATTGATGTGTCTTTTCCGGTTTCTATACTGCTAATATGTCCTGAGATGCGACGTCTCAACTCCTGTACAGTTTTGCCCACCTTTCTCGACTCTAAGACCAAAATCAAAAATGACCCCACAGTTTACACAGTTCCAAGAGATAGAGACCTTTGTACAGCTGGTCACTCAGGATATTAAGTCCTTACAAATGAGGAAAGACCACCTAGTACAGAATCTCAGCAGTGAGGAACAAAAAGCCCTTGAAATTCTTGAGCATGCGCAGAATACAGGCCATCCGGAAAAGCTTAAAGATCTTGCGCATGCGCACATTTTCTTTCCTAGACCGGAGCATAATGCGGTGCGAGAGACAAGTTACAGAATTAAAGATCTTGCGCACGCGCATAACTTCATCTCCTTCCGGATCGGAGGTTAAAGCCTCTTTGCAGACGCAGGAATATCGAGTAAGTAAGGAATGATTGGATGACGGAGAAATACCAGGAAAACATTATGATAGGGTTACTAACCTGTCATACAAGAAAGCTTTGCAGTGACTGGCCATACAATAAGTAACGACCCTCCCTTAATGATTAAAAGGGTGCAGCAGCAAGGCATTCTTGTTGACAGTAGCTCCATCCCCTGAAGAAGCCACATCCAGTGGTGAAACATGTTGGGGGAGCTCGTGTGTTAGTTTTTAGATTAGGAGCGGTGGGGACCGAGTGTTACAGCGCGGAGTAACTGCAGACTCAATCGTGCTTTAACACCAGTGATTGAGAATTACCTAAGAGGAAAGAGATTGCAAAAGCAATGATTCAGGACGAAGTATTAAGTATATCTCCAGCATTGTTCAAATAGACAAATAAAGTAAGCTCACTGCTGACAAAGCAAGCGTGGGATGAGCGAATGCTAGGAGGTAGCATATAAGGGTGAAGCAACCCTTATCTCAATCACTACTGTCCTACCGCACCTATAGTTTTAAACTATTCTTTGTTCTCCCGCTATTATATATTTTTATAAAATAAACGAAATAAATGTTATGTTTTAATAAACCAGAAACGGGAGTTTATTAGTCTAGGCAACTAGACTATTTGAATTAAATTATCAGTCATATATACCCCCTCAACACCCCACGTGTGCTTCAGTCATATAATTATCTCAACACCCCATGTGTTCCTCAGTCATATATACCACCTCAACACCCCATGAGTGCTTCAGTGATATATACCACCTCAACATCCCACATGTTTTTAACAGCCATATTCACCACCTTAACACCCCACGTGTGCTTCACAGCCATATATACTATCTCAACACGCCATCAGTGCTTCTGTAATATATACCACCTCAACACCCCATGTGTGCTTCAGTCATATATACCACCTCAACACGCTATCAGTGCTTCTGTAATATATACCACCTCAACACCCCATGTGTGCTTCTGTAATATATACCACCTGAACACCCCACGAGTGCTTCAGTCATATACAGTCAGGTCCATAAATATTGGGACATTGACACAATTCTAACATGTTTGGCTCTATACACCACCACAATGGATCTGAAATGTAACATACAAGATGTGCTTTACCTGCAGACTGTCAGCTGTAATTTGAGGTATTTACATCCAAATCAGGTGAACGGTGCAGGAATTACAGCAGTTTCCATATGTGCCTCCCACTTGTTAAGGGACCAAAAAGTAATGGGACAATTGGCTTCTCAGCTGTTCCATGGCCAGGTGTGTGTTATTCCCTCATTATCCCAATTACAATGAGCAGATAAAAGGTCAGAGGTCATTTCCAGTCTGCTATCTGCATTTGGAATCTGTTGCTGTCAACTCTCAAGATGAGATCCAAAGAGCTGTCACTATCAGTGAAGCAAGCCATCATTAGGCTGAAAAACACAACAAACCCATCAGAGAGATAGCAAAAACATTAGGCCTGGCCAAAACAACTGTTTGGAACATTCGTAAAAAGAAGGAACGCATCGGTGAGCTCAGCAACACCAAAAGACCCGGAAGACCACAGAAAACAACTGTGGTGGAT
Source organism: Bufo bufo (assembly GCF_905171765.1). Classification (NCBI taxonomy): domain Eukaryota; kingdom Metazoa; phylum Chordata; class Amphibia; order Anura; family Bufonidae; genus Bufo; species Bufo bufo. Next base: position 706,943,272 of record NC_053391.1, read on the forward strand.
GAGCGAAGAATTCTTTCCATGGTGAAGAAAACCCCCTTCACAACAGTTGGCCAGATCAAGATAACTCTCCAGGAGGTAGGTGTATGTGTGTCAAAGTCAACAATCAAGAGAAGACTTCACCAGAGTGAATACAGAGGGTTCACCACAAGATGGAAACCATTGGTGAGCCTCAAAAACAGGAAGGCCAGATTAGAGTTTGCTAAACGACATCTAAAAAAGCCTTCACAGTTCTGGGACAACATCCTATGGACAGATGAGACCAAGATCAACTTGTACCAGAGTGATGGGAAGAGAAGAGTATGGAGAAGGAAAGGAACTGCTCATGATCCTAAGCATACCACCTCATCAGTGAAGCCTTGTGGTGGTAGTGTCATGGCGTGGGCATGTATGGCTGCCAATGGGACTGGTTCTCTTGTATTTATTGATGATGTGACTGCTGACAAAAGCAGGAGGATGAATTCTGAAGTGTTTCGGGCAATATTATCTGCTCATATTCAGCCAAATGCTTCAGAACTCATTGGACGGCGCTTCACAGTGCAGATGGACAATGACCCAAAGCATACTGCAAAAGCAACCAAAGAGTTTAAGGGAAAGAAGTGGAATGTTCTGCAATGGCCAAGTCAATCCCCGGAACTGAATCCAATTGAGCATTTCACTTGCTGAAGACAAAACTGAAGGGAAAATGCCCCAAGAACAAGCAGGAACTGAAGACAGTTGCAGTAGAGACCTGGCAGAGCATCACCAGGGATGAGACCAGCGTCTGGAGATGTCTATGCGTTCCAGACTTCAGGCTGTAATTGACTGCAAAGGATTTGCAACCAAGTATTAAAAAGTGAAAGTTTGATTAATGATTATTATTCTGTCCCATTACTTTTGGTTCCTTAACAAGTGGGAGGCACATATGGAAACTGTTGTAATTCCTGCACCGTTCACCTGATTTGGATGAAAATACCCTCAAATTACAGCTGACAGTCTGCAGGTAAAGCACATCTTGTCCGCTTCATTTCACATCCATTGTGGTGGTGTATAGAGCCAAAAATGTTAGAATTGTTTTGATGTCCCAATATTTATGGACCTGACTTTATGACTGAAGCACGCATGGAGTATTCAGGTGCTATACATGGCTGTGAATCTTGCATGGGGTGTTGTGGTGGTATAAATGGTTGTGAAGCACATTTTAGGAGTTGAGATGGTATATATGACTACAGCACACTTGGCGTGTTGAGGTGGTATATATGAGTGAAGCACACGTGGGATGTTGAGATGGTATATATGAGTGAAGCACACGTGGGATGTTGAGGTGGTATATATGACTGAAGCACACATGGGGTGTTGAGGTGGTATATATGACTGAAGCACACATGGGGTGTTGAGGTGGTATATATGACTGAAGCACACATGGGGTGTTGAGGTGGTATATATGACTGAAGCACACGTGGGATGTTGAGGTGGTATATATGACTGAAGCACACGTGGGATGTTGATGTGGTATATATGACTGAAGCACACGTGGGATGTTGAGGTGGTATATATGAGTGAAGCACACGTGGGATGTTGAGGTGGTATATATGACTGAAGCACACGTGGGATGTTGAGGTGGTATATATGACTGAAGCACACGTGGGATGTTGAGGTGGTATATATGAGTGAAGCACACGTGGGATGTTGAGGTGGTATATATGACTGAAGCACACGTGGGATGTTGAGGTGGTATATATGACTGAAGCACACATGGGGTGTTGAGGTGGTATATATGACTGAAGCACACATGGGGTGTTGAGGTGGTATATATGACTGAAGCACACGTGGGATGTTGAGGTGGTATATATGACTGAAGCACACATGGGGTGTTGAGGTGGTATATATGACTGAAGCACACGTGGGATGTTGAGGTGGTATATATGACTGAAGCACACGTGGGATGTTGAGGTGGTATATATGACTGAAGCACACATGGGGTGTTGAGGTGGTATATATGACTGAAGCACACGTGGGATGTTGAGGTGGTATATATGACTGAAGCACACGTGGGATGTTGAGGTGGTATATATGACTGAAGCACACGTGGGATGTTGAGGTGGTATATATGACTGAAGCACACATGGGATGTTGAGGTGGTATATATGACTGAAGCACACATGGGATGTTGAGGTGGTATATATAACTGAAGCACACGTGGGATGTTGAGGTGGTATATATGACTGAAGCACACGTGGGATGTTGAGGTGGTATATATGACTGAAGCACACGTGGGATGTTGAGGTGGTATATATGACTGAAGCACACATGGGATGTTGAGGTGGTATATATGACTGAAGCACACATGGGATGTTGAGGTGGTATATATGACTGAAGCACACGTGGGATGTTGAGGTGGTATATATGACTGAAGCACACGTGGGGTGTTGAGGTGGTATATATAACTGAAGCAAACGTGGGATGTTGAGGTGGTATATATAACTGAAGCACACGTGGGTGTTGAGGTGATATACAGTGGATATAAAAAGTCCACACACCCCTGTTAAAATGTCAGGTTTCTGTGCTGTAAAAAATGAGACAAAGATAAATCATTTCAGAACTTTTTCCACCTTTAATGTGACCTATTAACCGTACAACTTAATTGAAAGACAAACTGAAATCTTTTAGGTGGAGGGAAGAAAACAAAAAAAAAAAGAATAATGTGGTTGCATAAGTGTGCACACCCTTTTATAACTGGGCATGTAGCTGTAGTGTTCAGAATGAAGCAATCACATTCACAATCCTGTTAAATAGCAGTCAGCATAGACCGGCCATCATGTAAAGGGCCTCTGATTAACCCCAGATAAAGTGCAGCTGCTCTAGTTGGTCTTTACTGAAATGTTCTTAGTCACATCCCACAGCAGAAGCCATGGTCCACAGAGAGCTTCCAAAGCATCAGAGGGATCTCCTTGTTAGAAGGTATCAGTCAGGAGAAGGGGACAAAAGAATTTCCAAGGCATTAGATCTACCATGGAACACAGTGAAGACCATCATCATCAAGAGGCGACTTCTCTTCTCAGTGACAATGCCTCCTGCTGCACTGAAGGTCCTTTCTGACAGGACACTTGACGCGGGGCAGGCCAGAAGTTCTATCACAAATTGGGATAGCTCAGGCCACAGGTCAAGCCTGCACACCCAGTAGTCAAGGGGTTCATCGCTCCTCAGAGTGTCGATATCTGCAGTTAAGGCGAGGTAGTCTGCTACCTGTCGGTCGAGTCGTTCTCTGAGGGTGGATCCCGAAGGGCTGTGGCGATGTGTAGGACTAAAAAAGCTCTGCATGTCCTCCATCAACAACACGTCTGTAAAGCGTCCTGTCCTTGCTGCCGTGGTCATGGTAGGAGGAGGATTACTTTCACCTCTTCCCCTGTTAGATTCCCGTTGTGCTGTGACATCCCCCTTATACGCTGTGTAAAGCATATTTTTTAGTTTGGTTTTGAACTGCTGCATCCTTTCCGACTTTCGGTAATTTGGTAACATTTCTGCCACTTTCTGTTTATACCGGGGGTCTAGTAGCGTGGCCACCCAGTACAGGTCGTTCTCCTTCATCTTTTTTATACGAGGGTCCCTCAACAGACATGACAGCATGAAAGACCCCTTTTGCACAAGGTTGGATGCCGAGCTACTCATTTCCCGCTCCTCGTCCTCACTGATGTCATTGACGGTCTGTTCTTCCCCCCAGCCACGTACAACACCACGGGTCCCAGATAGGTGACAACAACGAGCACCCTGGGATGCCTGCTGTGTTTGGTCTTCCTCCTCCTCAAAGCCACATTCCTCCTCTGACTCTTCCTCATACTCCTCTTTCAGCTTTGCCGCAGGTCCAGCAAGTGATGATAACAAGGCTGTTTCTGGTGGTGATGGTGACCACAACTCTTCCTCTTCACGCTCATCTATGGCCTGATCCAGCACTCTTCGCAGGGCACGCTCTAGGACGAAAACAAATGGGATGATGTTGCTGATGGTGCCTTCAGTGCGACTGACTAGGTTTGTCACCTCCTCAAAAGGACGCATGAGCCTACAGGCATTGCGCATGAGCGTCCAGTAACGTGGCAAAAAAATTCCCAGCTCCGCAGAGGCTGTCCTAGCACCCCGGTCATACAAATACTCGTTGATGGCTTTTTCTTGTTGGAGCAGGCGGTCGAAGATTAGGAGTGTTGAATTCCAACGTGTGAGAATGTCGCAAATCAAGCGCCTCACTGGCATGTTGTTTCGCCGCTGGATATCTGAAAAGTGCACCATGGCCATGTAGGAACGCCTGAAATGGCCACACACCTTCCTAGCCTGCTTGAGGACGTCCTGTAAGCCTGGGTACTTAGACACAAAGCGTTGTACGATGAGATTCAACACATGTGCCATGCACGGCACATGAGACAACTTGCCCAAATTCAATGCCGCCAAAAAATTGCTTACATTGTCACACACCACTTTGCCGATCTCCAGTTGGTGCGGAGTCAGCCACTGATCCACCTGTGCGTTCAGGGCGGACAGGAGTGCTGGTCCGGTGTGACTCTCTGCTTTAAGGCAAGTCAACCCCAAGACAGCGTGACACTGTCGTATCCCTGATGTGGAATAGCCCCTGGGAGCTGGGGGGATTCAGTTGATGTGCAGCCAGATGTCGCAGCAGTAGAAGAGGACTCAGCAGGCCTGCCTGCAAGTCGTGGCGGTGTCACCAACTCCGCTGCAGAGCCACGCATTTCAGCCGTCAGCAGTTGACCCAATGCGCAGTGTAGGTGATATACCTGCCCTGACCGTGCTTTGCAGACCAGGTATCAGTGGTCAGATGGACCCTTGCCCTAACACTGTGTGCCAGACATGCCATGACTTCCTTTTCCACAATAGAGTACAGGTTGGGGATTGCCTTTTGTGCAAAGAAATTTCGTCCGGGTACCTTCCACTGCGGTGTCCCAATAGCTACAAATCTTTTGAAGGCCTCAGACTCCACTAGCTTGTATGGTAAAAGCTGGCGGGCTAAGAGTTCCATCAAGCCAGCTGTCAGACGCCGGGCAAGGGGGTGACTCTGGGACATTGGCTTCTTACGCTCAAACATGTCCTTGACAGACACCTGACTGTGGGCAGATGAGTAGGAACTGCTGAAGGCGAGAGGCGGAGTGGCTGGCTTGCAACTGCGATTATATCACAGAGAAATAATAAATCAACTTTTTTTTATCTGCAAGGTACTGTCTGTGACACCCTGTATGAATGGTGTGCACACAGTACTGTCTGTGAGCCTGCAGCCTCTCACTGGCTTGCAACTGCGATTATATCACAGAGAAATAATAAATGGACTTTTTTTTTTATCTGCAAGGTTTTGTGAGTGACACCCTGTAACGGTATGAGTGGAGGCCTAGCCAGTGGCCACAATACAGTCTGTGTGAGCCTGCAGCCTCTCAATGTCTGGCAACTGCGATTATATATTAAAAAAAAAAAAAAAATGGACTTTTTTTTATCTGCAAGGTACTGTCTGTCACCCCCTGTATGAATGGTGTGCACACAGTGCTGTCTGTGACTGAGCCTGCAGCCTCTCACACACGGGCAGGCAACAGCAATATATATATATATATATATATATATATATATAAAAATAAAAAAAAGCAGACTGATGTAACAGCCCTGAAAAGGGCTTTTTGGGGTGCTGTCTGGACGCTGTCCTTACAGCAGATGAGTCTGTGGACACAGAACACTGCCCTAGCTAACGCTTTCCCTATTGAATCAGCAGCAGCAGCAGCACTGTCCCTGCTTTCACTGAGAATGCAGCTTCCGAATGAATCTAAAATGGATGCTGTCCAGGAGGTGGGAGGGTCTGGGAGGGAGGCTCTGCTGCTGATTGGCTGGAATGTGTCTGCTGACTGTGAGGTACAGGGTCAAAGTTTGCTCAATGATGATGTATAGGGGGCGGACCGAACATCGCATATGTTCGACCGCCGCGGCGAACGCGAACAAGCGATGTTCGCCGGGAACTATTTGGGACATCTCTAGTGAGGGCCTGCTAGTAAGCTGACCCTCTAAAAGGTTGTAGGTGAGGGCCTGCAGGTGAGCTGACCCTGTAAAACATTATTTGCGAGGGCCTGCAGGTGATGTCACGACTGTGACTGATCCAGACAGGTCTGGGAGGAGAAGGTCGCAGCGACTTGCTACTCGCGATAGCTTGTGAGTTTGCTCCATGGTTCAGGGTATGTCATCCGGGTTTTGCCTTGTGAACCTTTTTGTCCTGACTGGGAGTTTGTAGGCATCCTTCTCAGGTGAGTCCTGTCTGCCACTCCCAGATACTATATTAGTTTCAGTTTCACTTGCAGTCATTGCCAGATATAGTCCTTACTTCCAGTGCTATTCTGACCATTGAAGGAGATCGTTTGATGGTGTTGCTGTGGCGCTCTTGTCTGGCGTGGACTGTCGTGTTTGGGATCGCCTTCTCTGCTTGTGACTGGATAAGTCTATATCTGCTATAGATTGTTTGTTTGTTTCTGTCTTCCCCTGTTGTTCTCCTAGACGTGAGTGATGGTGACTAGTGCTCCCATCGGCCTTTCCCCTGTCTAGTCTTGTTAGGGTGACTGAGGGTTTAGGCATCCTTCTCGCCGCACGGGTTCACACCCCGTCTAGGGTATCAGGGCAGACAGGTGCCAGCTTAGGGTTAGTCAGGGGTGGCCATTCTATTTCCCATCCGTAGATAAGGTTTAGTGTTAGGGTCCCCCTTCCCCTCCGTCTGGTGCGACACGACTGCTGCTGGGATAGCGGCTGTTACAGGTGATCTGACCCTGTAAAACATTATATGCGAGGGTCTGCAGGCGAGTTTACCCTGTAAAAGATTGTAGGTGAGGGCCTGCAGGTAAGCTGACCTTCTAAAACATTATGTGCGAAGGTCTGCAGGTGAGCTGACAATGTAAAAGATTGTAGAAGAGAGCATGCTGGTGAGCTGACCCTCAAAAAAATTATACATATAAAATTAATACATTATATGTGAGGCCTGCAGGTGAGCTGACCCTGTAATACATTATATGTGAGGGCCTGCAGGTGAGCTGACCCTGTAAAAAATTGTAGGTGAGGGCCTGCTGGTGGGCTGACCCTATAAAACATTATATGCGAGGGCCTGCAGGTGAGCTGACCCTGTAATACATTATATGTGAGGCTGGCAGGTGAGCTGACCCTGTAATACATTATATGTGAGGTCTGCAGGTGAGCTGACCCTGTAATACATTATATGTGAGGACCTGCAGGTGAGCTGACCCTGTAATACATTATATGTGAGGCCTGCAGGTGAGCTGACCCTGTAAAACATTATATGTGAGGGCCTGCAGGTGAGCTGACCCTGTAATACATTATATGTAAGGCCTGCAGGTGAGCTGACCCTGTAATACATTATATGTGAGGCCTGCTGGTGAGCTGACCCTGTAATACATTATATGTGAGGCCTGCAGGTGAGCTGACCCTGTAATACATTATATGTGAGGGCCTGCAGGTGAGCTGACCCTGTAATACATTATATGTGAGGTCTGCAGGTGAGATGACCCTGTAATACATTATATGTGAGGCCTGCTGGTGAGCTGACCCTGTAATATATTATATGTGAGGCCTGCAGGTGAGCTGACCCTGTAATACATTATATGTGAGGCCTGCAGGTGAGCTGACCCTGTAATACATTATATGTGAGGCCTGCAGGTGAGCTGACCGTGTAATACATTATATGTGAGGGTCTGCAGGTGAGCTGACCCTGTAATACATTATATGTGAGGGTCTGCAGGTGAGCTGACCCTGTAATACATTATATGTGAGGTCTGCAGGAGAGCTGACCCTGTAATACATTATATGTGAGGGTCTGCAGGTGAGCTGACCCTGTAATACATTATATGTGAGGTCTGCAGGTGAGCTGACCCTGTAATACATTATATGTGAGGCCTGCAGGTGAGCTGACCATGTAATACATTTTATGTGAGGTCTGCAGGTGAGCTGACCATGTAATACATTTTATGTGAGGTCTGCAGGTGAGCTGACCCTGTAATACATTATATGTGAGGCCTGCAGGTGAGCTGACCATGTAATACATTATATGTGAGGCCTGCAGGTGAGCTGACCCTGTAATACATTATATGTGAGGCCTGCAGGTGAGCTGACCCTGTAATACATTATATGTGAGGCCTGCAGGTGAGCTGACCCTGTAATATATTATATGTGAGGGCCTGCAGGTGAGCTGACCCTGTAATACATTATATGTGAGGCCTGCAGGTGAGCTGACCCTGTAATACATTATATGTGAGGCCTGCAGGTGAGCTGACCCTGTAATACATTATATGTGAGGTCCTGCAGGTGAGCTGACCCTGTAATACATTATATGTGAGGCCTGCAGGTGAGCTGACCCTGTAATACATTATATGTGAGGCCTGCAGGTGAGCTGACCCTGTAATACATTATATGGGAGGCCTGCAGGTGAGCTGACCCTGTAATACATTATATGTGAGGCCTGCAGGTGAGCTGACCCTGTAATACATTATATGTGAGGCCTGCTGGTGAGCTGACCCTGTAATACATTATATGTGAGGCCTGCAGGTGAGCTGACCCTGTAATACATTATATGTGAGGCCTGCAGGTGAGCTGACCCTGTAATACATTATATGTGAGGCCTGCAGGTGAGCTGACCGTGTAATACATTATATGTGAGGGTCTGCAGGTGAGCTGACCCTGTAATACATTATATGTGAGGGTCTGCAGGTGAGCTGACCCTGTAATGCATTATATGTGAGGTCTGCAGGAGAGCTGACCCTGTAATACATTATATGTGAGGCCTGCAGGTGAGCTGACCATGTAATACATTATATGTGAGGCCTGCAGGTGAGCTGACCCTGTAATACATTATATGAGAGGCCTGCAGGTGAGCTGACCCTGTAATACATTATATGAGAGGCCTGCAGGTGAGCTGACCCTGTAATACATTATATGTGAGGCCTGCAGGTGAGCTGACCCTGTAATACATTATATGTGAGGCCTGCAGGTGAGCTGACCCTGTAATACATTATATGTGAGGCCTGCAGGTGAGCTGACCCTGTAATACATTATATGTGAGGCCTGCAGGTGAGCTGACCCTGTAATACATTATATGTGAGGTCCTGCAGGTGAGCTGACCCTGTAATACATTATATGTGAGGCCTGCAGGTGAGCTGACCCTGTAATACATTATATGTGAGGACCTGCAGGTGAGCTGACCCTGTAATACATTATATGTGAGGCCTGCAGGTGAGCTGACCCTGTAATACATTATATGTGAGGCCTGCAGGTGAGCTGACCCTGTAATACATTATATGTGAGGCCTGCAGGTGAGCTGACCCTGTAATACATTATATGTGAGGCCTGCAGGTGAGCTGACCCTGTAATACATTATATGTGAGGGCCTGCAGGTGAGCTGACCCTGTAATACATTATATGTGAGGCCTGCAGGTGAGCTGACCCTGTAATACATTATATGTGAGGGCCTGCAGGTGAGCTGACCCTGTAATACATTATATGTGAGGCCTGCAGGTGAGCTGATCCTGTAATACATTATATGTGAGGCCTGCAGGTGAGCTGACCCTGTAATACATTATATGTGAGGGTCTGCTGGTGAGCTGACCCTGTAATACATTATATGTGAGGCCTGCAGGTGAGCTGACCCTGTAATACATTATATGTGAGGCCTGCAGGTGAGCTGACCCTGTAATACATTATATGTGAGGGCCTGCAGGTGAGCTGACCCTGTAATACATTATATGTGAGGGCCTGCAGGTGAGCTGACCCTGTAATACATTATATGTGAGGACTGGCAGGTGAGCTGACCTGTAATACATTATATGTGAGGCCTGCAGGTGAGCTGACCCTGTAATACATTATATGTGAGGCCTGCAGGTGAGCTGACCCTGTAATACATTATATGTGAGGCCTGCAGGTGAGCTGACCCTGTAATACATTATATGTGAGGCCTGCAGGTGAGCTGACCCTGTAATACATTATATGTGAGGCCTGCAGGTGAGCTGACCCTGTAATACATTATATGTGAGGCCTGCAGGTGAGCTGACCCTGTAATACATTATATGTGAGGCCTGCAGGTGAGCTGACCCTGTAATACATTATATGTGAGGCCTGCAGGTGAGCTGACCCTGTAATACATTATATGGGAGGCCTGCAGGTGAGCTGACCCTGTAATACATTATATGTGAGGCCTGCAGGTGAGCTGACCCTGTAATACATTATATGTGAGGCCTGCAGGTGAGCTGACCCTGTAATACATTATATGTGAGGCCTGCAGGTGAGCTGACCCTGTAATACATTATATGTGAGGCCTGCAGGTGAGCTGACCCTGTAATACATTATATGGGAGGCCTGCAGGTGAGCTGACCCTGTAATACATTATATGGGAGGCCTGCAGGTGAGCTGACCCTGTAATACATTATATGTGAGGCCTGCTGGTGAGCTGACCCTGTAATATATTATATGTGAGGCCTGCAGGTGAGCTGACCCTGTAATACATTATATGTGAGGCCTGCAGGTGAGCTGACCCTGTAATACATTATATGTGAGGCCTGCAGGTGAGCTGACCGTGTAATACATTATATGTGAGGGTCTGCAGGTGAGCTGACCCTGTAATACATTATATGTGAGGGTCTGCAGGTGAGCTGACCCTGTAATACATTATATGTGAGGTCTGCAGGAGAGCTGACCCTGTAATACATTATATGTGAGGGTCTGCAGGTGAGCTGACCCTGTAATACATTATATGTGAGGTCTGCAGGTGAGCTGACCCTGTAATACATTATATGTGAGGCCTGCAGGTGAGCTGACCATGTAATACATTTTATGTGAGGTCTGCAGGTGAGCTGACCCTGTAATACATTATATGTGAGGCCTGCAGGTGAGCTGACCATGTAATACATTATATGTGAGGCCTGCAGGTGAGCTGACCCTGTAATACATTATATGTGAGGCCTGCAGGTGAGCTGACCCTGTAATACATTATATGTGAGGCCTGCAGGTGAGCTGACCCTGTAATACATTATATGTGAGGGCCTGCAGGTGAGCTGACCCTGTAATACATTATATGTGAGGCCTGCAGGTGAGCTGACCCTGTAATACATTATATGTGAGGCCTGCAGGTGAGCTGACCCTGTAATACATTATATGTGAGGTCCTGCAGGTGAGCTGACCCTGTAATACATTATATGTGAGGCCTGCAGATGAGCTGACCCTGTAATACATTATATGTGAGGCCTGCAGGTGAGCTGACCCTGTAATACATTATATGGGAGGCCTGCAGGTGAGCTGACCCTGTAATACATTATATGTGAGGCCTGCAGGTGAGCTGACCCTGTAATACATTATATGTGAGGCCTGCTGGTGAGCTGACCCTGTAATACATTATATGTGAGGCCTGCAGGTGAGCTGACCCTGTAATACATTATATGTGAGGCCTGCAGGTGAGCTGACCCTGTAATACATTATATGTGAGGCCTGCAGGTGAGCTGACCGTGTAATACATTATATGTGAGGGTCTGCAGGTGAGCTGACCCTGTAATACATTATATGTGAGGGTCTGCAGGAGAGCTGACCCTGTAATACATTATATGTGAGGTCTGCAGGTGAGCTGACCCTGTAATACATTATATGTGAGGCCTGCAGGTGAGCTGACCATGTAATACATTTTATGTGAGGTCTGCAGGTGAGCTGACCATGTAATACATTTTATGTGAGGTCTGCAGGTGAGCTGACCCTGTAATACATTATATGTGAGGCCTGCAGGTGAGCTGACCATGTAATACATTATATGTGAGGCCTGCAGGTGAGCTGACCCTGTAATACATTATATGTGAGGCCTGCAGGTGAGCTGACCCTGTAATACATTATATGTGAGGCCTGCAGGTGAGCTGACCCTGTAATACATTATATGTGAGGGCCTGCAGGTGAGCTGACCCTGTAATACATTATATGTGAGGCCTGCAGGTGAGCTGACCCTGTAATACATTATATGTGAGGCCTGCAGGTGAGCTGACCCTGTAATACATTATATGTGAGGTCCTGCAGGTGAGCTGACCCTGTAATACATTATATGTGAGGCCTGCAGGTGAGCTGACCCTGTAATACATTATATGTGAGGCCTGCAGGTGAGCTGACCCTGTAATACATTATATGGGAGGCCTGCAGGTGAGCTGACCCTGTAATACATTATATGTGAGGCCTGCAGGTGAGCTGACCCTGTAATACATTATATGTGAGGCCTGCTGGTGAGCTGACCCTGTAATACATTATATGTGAGGCCTGCAGGTGAGCTGACCCTGTAATACATTATATGTGAGGCCTGCAGGTGAGCTGACCCTGTAATACATTATATGTGAGGCCTGCAGGTGAGCTGACCGTGTAATACATTATATGTGAGGGTCTGCAGGTGAGCTGACCCTGTAATACATTATATGTGAGGGTCTGCAGGTGAGCTGACCCTGTAATGCATTATATGTGAGGTCTGCAGGAGAGCTGACCCTGTAATACATTATATGTGAGGCCTGCAGGTGAGCTGACCATGTAATACATTATATGTGAGGCCTGCAGGTGAGCTGACCCTGTAATACATTATATGAGAGGCCTGCAGGTGAGCTGACCCTGTAATACATTATATGTGAGGCCTGCAGGTGAGCTGACCCTGTAATACATTATATGTGAGGGCCTGCAGGTGAGCTGACCCTGTAATACATTATATGTGAGGCCTGCAGGTGAGCTGACCCTGTAATACATTATATGTGAGGCCTGCAGGTGAGCTGACCCTGTAATACATTATATGTGAGGTCCTGCAGGTGAGCTGACCCTGTAATACATTATATGTGAGGCCTGCAGGTGAGCTGACCCTGTAATACATTATATGTGAGGACCTGCAGGTGAGCTGACCCTGTAATACATTATATGTGAGGCCTGCAGGTGAGCTGACCCTGTAATACATTATATGTGAGGCCTGCAGGTGAGCTGACCCTGTAATACATTATATGTGAGGCCTGCAGGTGAGCTGACCCTGTAATACATTATATGTGAGGCCTGCAGGTGAGCTGACCCTGTAATACATTATATATGAGGGCCTGCAGGTGAGCTGACCCTGTAATACATTATATGTGAGGCCTGCAGGTGAGCTGACCCTGTAATACATTATATGTGAGGGCCTGCAGGTGAGCTGACCCTGTAATACATTATATGTGAGGCCTGCAGGTGAGCTGATCCTGTAATACATTATATGTGAGGCCTGCAGGTGAGCTGACCCTGTAATACATTATATGTGAGGGTCTGCTGGTGAGCTGACCCTGTAATACATTATATGTGAGGCCTGCAGGTGAGCTGACCCTGTAATACATTATATGTGAGGCCTGCAGGTGAGCTGACCCTGTAATACATTATATGTGAGGGCCTGCAGGTGAGCTGACCCTGTAATACATTATATGTGAGGGCCTGCAGGTGAGCTGACCCTGTAATACATTATATGTGAGGACTGGCAGGTGAGCTGACCTGTAATACATTATATGTGAGGCCTGCAGGTGAGCTGACCCTGTAATACATTATATGTGAGGCCTGCAGGTGAGCTGACCCTGTAATACATTATATGTGAGGCCTGCAGGTGAGCTGACCCTGTAATACATTATATGTGAGGACTGGCAGGTGAGCTGACCCTGTAATACATTATATGTGAGGCCTGCAGGTGAGCTGACCCTGTAATACATTATATGTGAGGCCTGCAGGTGAGCTGACCCTGTAATACATTATATGTGAGGCCTGCAGGTGAGCTGACCCTGTAATACATTATATGTGAGGCCTGCAGGTGAGCTGACCCTGTAATACATTATATGGGAGGCCTGCAGGTGAGCTGACCCTGTAATACATTATATGTGAGGCCTGCAGGTGAGCTGACCCTGTAATACATTATATGTGAGGCCTGCAGGTGAGCTGACCATGTAATACATTATATGTGAGGCCTGCAGGTGAGCTGACCCTGTAATACATTATATGAGAGGCCTGCAGGTGAGCTGACCCTGTAATACATTATATGTGAGGCCTGCAGGTGAGCTGACCCTGTAATACATTATATGTGAGGGCCTGCAGGTGAGCTGACCCTGTAATACATTATATGTGAGGCCTGCAGGTGAGCTGACCCTGTAATACATTATATGTGAGGCCTGCAGGTGAGCTGACCCTGTAATACATTATATGTGAGGTCCTGCAGGTGAGCTGACCCTGTAATACATTATATGTGAGGCCTGCAGGTGAGCTGACCCTGTAATACATTATATGTGAGGCCTGCAGGTGAGCTGACCCTGTAATACATTATATGTGAGGCCTGCAGGTGAGCTGACCCTGTAATACATTATATGTGAGGTCCTGCAGGTGAGCTGACCCTGTAATACATTATATGTGAGGCCTGCAGGTGAGCTGACCCTGTAATACATTATATGTGAGGCCTGCAGGTGAGCTGACCCTGTAATACATTATATGTGAGGACTGGCAGGTGAGCTGACCCTGTAATACATTATATGTGAGGCCTGCAGGTGAGCTGACCCTGTAATACATTATATGTGAGGCCTGCAGGTGAGCTGACCCTGTAATACATTATATGTGAGGCCTGCAGGTGAGCTGACCCTGTAATACATTATATGTGAGGCCTGCAGGTGAGCTGACCCTGTAATACATTATATGGGAGGCCTGCAGGTGAGCTGACCCTGTAATACATTATATGTGAGGCCTGCAGGTGAGCTGACCCTGTAATACATTATATGTGAGGCCTGCAGGTGAGCTGACCATGTAATACATTATATGTGAGGCCTGCAGGTGAGCTGACCCTGTAATACATTATATGAGAGGCCTGCAGGTGAGCTGACCCTGTAATACATTATATGTGAGGCCTGCAGGTGAGCTGACCCTGTAATACATTATATGTGAGGGCCTGCAGGTGAGCTGACCCTGTAATACATTATATGTGAGGCCTGCAGGTGAGCTGACCCTGTAATACATTATATGTGAGGCCTGCAGGTGAGCTGACCCTGTAATACATTATATGTGAGGTCCTGCAGGTGAGCTGACCCTGTAATACATTATATGTGAGGCCTGCAGGTGAGCTGACCCTGTAATACATTATATGTGAGGACCTGCAGGTGAGCTGACCCTGTAATACATTATATGTGAGGCCTGCAGGTGAGCTGACCCTGTAATACATTATATGTGAGGCCTGCAGGTGAGCTGACCCTGTAATACATTATATGTGAGGCCTGCAGGTGAGCTGACCCTGTAATACATTATATGTGAGGCCTGCAGGTGAGCTGACCCTGTAATACATTATATATGAGGGCCTGCAGGTGAGCTGACCCTGTAATACATTATATGTGAGGCCTGCAGGTGAGCTGACCCTGTAATACATTATATGTGAGGGCCTGCAGGTGAGCTGACCCTGTAATACATTATATGTGAGGCCTGCAGGTGAGCTGATCCTGTAATACATTATATGTGAGGCCTGCAGGTGAGCTGACCCTGTAATACATTATATGTGAGGGTCTGCTGGTGAGCTGACCCTGTAATACATTATATGTGAGGCCTGCAGGTGAGCTGACCCTGTAATACATTATATGTGAGGCCTGCAGGTGAGCTGACCCTGTAATACATTATATGTGAGGGCCTGCAGGTGAGCTGACCCTGTAATACATTATATGTGAGGGCCTGCAGGTGAGCTGACCCTGTAATACATTATATGTGAGGACTGGCAGGTGAGCTGACCTGTAATACATTATATGTGAGGCCTGCAGGTGAGCTGACCCTGTAATACATTATATGTGAGGCCTGCAGGTGAGCTGACCCTGTAATACATTATATGTGAGGCCTGCAGGTGAGCTGACCCTGTAATACATTATATGTGAGGACTGGCAGGTGAGCTGACCCTGTAATACATTATATGTGAGGCCTGCAGGTGAGCTGACCCTGTAATACATTATATGTGAGGCCTGCAGGTGAGCTGACCCTGTAATACATTATATGTGAGGCCTGCAGGTGAGCTGACCCTGTAATACATTATATGTGAGGCCTGCAGGTGAGCTGACCCTGTAATACATTATATGTGAGGCCTGCAGGTGAGCTGACCCTGTAATACATTATATGTGAGGCCTGCAGGTGAGCTGACCCTGTAATACATTATATGTGAGGCCTGCAGGTGAGCTGACCCTGTAATACATTATATGTGAGGCCTGCAGGTGAGCTGACCCTGTAATACATTATATGGGAGGCCTGCAGGTGAGCTGACCCTGTAATACATTATATGTGAGGCCTGCAGGTGAGCTGACCCTGTAATACATTATATGTGAGGCCTGCAGGTGAGCTGACCCTGTAATACATTATATGTGAGGCCTGCAGGTGAGCTGACCCTGTAATACATTATATGTGAGGCCTGCAGGTGAGCTGACCCTGTAATACATTATATGGGAGGCCTGCAGGTGAGCTGACCCTGTAATACATTATATGGGAGGCCTGCAGGTGAGCTGACCCTGTAATACATTATATGTGAGGCCTGCTGGTGAGCTGACCCTGTAATATATTATATGTGAGGCCTGCAGGTGAGCTGACCCTGTAATACATTATATGTGAGGCCTGCAGGTGAGCTGACCCTGTAATACATTATATGTGAGGCCTGCAGGTGAGCTGACCGTGTAATACATTATATGTGAGGGTCTGCAGGTGAGCTGACCCTGTAATACATTATATGTGAGGGTCTGCAGGTGAGCTGACCCTGTAATACATTATATGTGAGGTCTGCAGGAGAGCTGACCCTGTAATACATTATATGTGAGGGTCTGCAGGTGAGCTGACCCTGTAATACATTATATGTGAGGTCTGCAGGTGAGCTGACCCTGTAATACATTATATGTGAGGCCTGCAGGTGAGCTGACCATGTAATACATTTTATGTGAGGCCTGCAGGTGAGCTGACCCTGTAATACATTATATGTGAGGCCTGCAGGTGAGCTGACCATGTAATACATTATATGTGAGGCCTGCAGGTGAGCTGACCCTGTAATACATTATATGTGAGGCCTGCAGGTGAGCTGACCCTGTAATACATTATATGTGAGGCCTGCAGGTGAGCTGACCCTGTAATACATTATATGTGAGGGCCTGCAGGTGAGCTGACCCTGTAATACATTATATGTGAGGCCTGCAGGTGAGCTGACCCTGTAATACATTATATGTGAGGCCTGCAGGTGAGCTGACCCTGTAATACATTATATGTGAGGTCCTGCAGGTGAGCTGACCCTGTAATACATTATATGTGAGGCCTGCAGATGAGCTGACCCTGTAATACATTATATGTGAGGCCTGCAGGTGAGCTGACCCTGTAATACATTATATGGGAGGCCTGCAGGTGAGCTGACCCTGTAATACATTATATGTGAGGCCTGCAGGTGAGCTGACCCTGTAATACATTATATGTGAGGCCTGCTGGTGAGCTGACCCTGTAATACATTATATGTGAGGCCTGCAGGTGAGCTGACCCTGTAATACATTATATGTGAGGCCTGCAGGTGAGCTGACCCTGTAATACATTATATGTGAGGCCTGCAGGTGAGCTGACCGTGTAATACATTATATGTGAGGGTCTGCAGGTGAGCTGACCCTGTAATACATTATATGTGAGGGTCTGCAGGTGAGCTGACCCTGTAATACATTATATGTGAGGTCTGCAGGAGAGCTGACCCTGTAATACATTATATGTGAGGCCTGCAGGTGAGCTGACCATGTAATACATTATATGTGAGGCCTGCAGGTGAGCTGACCCTGTAATACATTATATGAGAGGCCTGCAGGTGAGCTGACCCTGTAATACATTATATGTGAGGCCTGCAGGTGAGCTGACCCTGTAATACATTATATGTGAGGGCCTGCAGGTGAGCTGACCCTGTAATACATTATATGTGAGGCCTGCAGGTGAGCTGACCCTGTAATACATTATATGTGAGGCCTGCAGGTGAGCTGACCCTGTAATACATTATATGGGAGGCCTGCAGGTGAGCTGACCCTGTAATACATTATATGTGAGGCCTGCAGGTGAGCTGACCCTGTAATACATTATATGTGAGGCCTGCTGGTGAGCTGACCCTGTAATACATTATATGTGAGGCCTGCAGGTGAGCTGACCCTGTAATACATTATATGTGAGGCCTGCAGGTGAGCTGACCCTGTAATACATTATATGTGAGGCCTGCAGGTGAGCTGACCGTGTAATACATTATATGTGAGGGTCTGCAGGTGAGCTGACCCTGTAATACATTATATGTGAGGGTCTGCAGGAGAGCTGACCCTGTAATACATTATATGTGAGGTCTGCAGGTGAGCTGACCCTGTAATACATTATATGTGAGGCCTGCAGGTGAGCTGACCATGTAATACATTTTATGTGAGGTCTGCAGGTGAGCTGACCATGTAATACATTTTATGTGAGGTCTGCAGGTGAGCTGACCCTGTAATACATTATATGTGAGGCCTGCAGGTGAGCTGACCATGTAATACATTATATGTGAGGCCTGCAGGTGAGCTGACCCTGTAATACATTATATGTGAGGCCTGCAGGTGAGCTGACCCTGTAATACATTATATGTGAGGCCTGCAGGTGAGCTGACCCTGTAATACATTATATGTGAGGGCCTGCAGGTGAGCTGACCCTGTAATACATTATATGTGAGGCCTGCAGGTGAGCTGACCCTGTAATACATTATATGTGAGGCCTGCAGGTGAGCTGACCCTGTAATACATTATATGTGAGGTCCTGCAGGTGAGCTGACCCTGTAATACATTATATGTGAGGCCTGCAGGTGAGCTGACCCTGTAATACATTATATGTGAGGCCTGCAGGTGAGCTGACCCTGTAATACATTATATGGGAGGCCTGCAGGTGAGCTGACCCTGTAATACATTATATGTGAGGCCTGCAGGTGAGCTGACCCTGTAATACATTATATGTGAGGCCTGCTGGTGAGCTGACCCTGTAATACATTATATGTGAGGCCTGCAGGTGAGCTGACCCTGTAATACATTATATGTGAGGCCTGCAGGTGAGCTGACCCTGTAATACATTATATGTGAGGCCTGCAGGTGAGCTGACCCTGTAATACATTATATGTGAGGGTCTGCAGGTGAGCTGACCCTGTAATACATTATATGTGAGGGTCTGCAGGTGAGCTGACCCTGTAATGCATTATATGTGAGGTCTGCAGGAGAGCTGACCCTGTAATACATTATATGTGAGGCCTGCAGGTGAGCTGACCATGTAATACATTAGATGTGAGGCCTGCAGGTGAGCTGACCCTGTAATACATTATATGAGAGGCCTGCAGGTGAGCTGACCCTGTAATACATTATATGTGAGGCCTGCAGGTGAGCTGACCCTGTAATACATTATATGTGAGGACCTGCAGGTGAGCTGACCCTGTAATACATTATATGTGAGGCCTGCAGGTGAGCTGACCCTGTAATACATTATATGTGAGGCCTGCAGGTGAGCTGACCCTGTAATACATTATATGTGAGGCCTGCAGGTGAGCTGACCCTGTAATACATTATATGTGAGGCCTGCAGGTGAGCTGACCCTGTAATACATTATATATGAGGGCCTGCAGGTGAGCTGACCCTGTAATACATTATATGTGAGGCCTGCAGGTGAGCTGACCCTGTAATACATTATATGTGAGGGCCTGCAGGTGAGCTGACCCTGTAATACATTATATGTGAGGCCTGCAGGTGAGCTGATCCTGTAATACATTATATGTGAGGCCTGCAGGTGAGCTGACCCTGTAATACATTATATGTGAGGGTCTGCTGGTGAGCTGACCCTGTAATACATTATATGTGAGGCCTGCAGGTGAGCTGACCCTGTAATACATTATATGTGAGGCCTGCAGGTGAGCTGACCCTGTAATACATTATATGTGAGGGCCTGCAGGTGAGCTGACCCTGTAATACATTATATGTGAGGGCCTGCAGGTGAGCTGACCCTGTAATACATTATATGTGAGGACTGGCAGGTGAGCTGACCTGTAATACATTATATGTGAGGCCTGCAGGTGAGCTGACCCTGTAATACATTATATGTGAGGCCTGCAGGTGAGCTGACCCTGTAATACATTATATGTGAGGCCTGCAGGTGAGCTGACCCTGTAATACATTATATGTGAGGACTGGCAGGTGAGCTGACCCTGTAATACATTATATGTGAGGCCTGCAGGTGAGCTGACCCTGTAATACATTATATGTGAGGCCTGCAGGTGAGCTGACCCTGTAATACATTATATGTGAGGCCTGCAGGTGAGCTGACCCTGTAATACATTATATGTGAGGCCTGCAGGTGAGCTGACCCTGTAATACATTATATGTGAGGCCTGCAGGTGAGCTGACCCTGTAATACATTATATGGGAGGCCTGCAGGTGAGCTGACCCTGTAATACATTATATGTGAGGCCTGCAGGTGAGCTGACCCTGTAATACATTATATGTGAGGCCTGCAGGTGAGCTGACCCTGTAATACATTATATGTGAGGCCTGCAGGTGAGCTGACCCTGTAATACATTATATGTGAGGCCTGCAGGTGAGCTGACCCTGTAATACATTATATGGGAGGCCTGCAGTTGAGCTGACCCTGTAATACATTATATGGGAGGCCTGCAGGTGAGCTGACCCTGTAATACATTATATGTGAGGCCTGCTGGTGAGCTGACCCTGTAATATATTATATGTGAGGCCTGCAGGTGAGCTGACCCTGTAATACATTATATGTGAGGCCTGCAGGTGAGCTGACCCTGTAATACATTATATGTGAGGCCTGCAGGTGAGCTGACCGTGTAATACATTATATGTGAGGGTCTGCAGGTGAGCTGACCCTGTAATACATTATATGTGAGGGTCTGCAGGTGAGCTGACCCTGTAATACATTATATGTGAGGTCTGCAGGAGAGCTGACCCTGTAATACATTATATGTGAGGGTCTGCAGGTGAGCTGACCCTGTAATACATTATATGTGAGGTCTGCAGGTGAGCTGACCCTGTAATACATTATATGTGAGGCCTGCAGGTGAGCTGACCATGTAATACATTTTATGTGAGGTCTGCAGGTGAGCTGACCCTGTAATACATTATATGTGAGGCCTGCAGGTGAGCTGACCATGTAATACATTATATGTGAGGCCTGCAGGTGAGCTGACCCTGTAATACATTATATGTGAGGCCTGCAGGTGAGCTGACCCTGTAATACATTATATGTGAGGCCTGCAGGTGAGCTGACCCTGTAATACATTATATGTGAGGGCCTGCAGGTGAGCTGACCCTGTAATACATTATATGTGAGGCCTGCAGGTGAGCTGACCCTGTAATACATTATATGTGAGGCCTGCAGGTGAGCTGACCCTGTAATACATTATATGTGAGGTCCTGCAGGTGAGCTGACCCTGTAATACATTATATGTGAGGCCTGCAGATGAGCTGACCCTGTAATACATTATATGTGAGGCCTGCAGGTGAGCTGACCCTGTAATACATTATATGGGAGGCCTGCAGGTGAGCTGACCCTGTAATACATTATATGTGAGGCCTGCAGGTGAGCTGACCCTGTAATACATTATATGTGAGGCCTGCTGGTGAGCTGACCCTGTAATACATTATATGTGAGGCCTGCAGGTGAGCTGACCCTGTAATACATTATATGTGAGGCCTGCAGGTGAGCTGACCCTGTAATACATTATATGTGAGGCCTGCAGGTGAGCTGACCGTGTAATACATTATATGTGAGGGTCTGCAGGTGAGCTGACCCTGTAATACATTATATGTGAGGGTCTGCAGGTGAGCTGACCCTGTAATACATTATATGTGAGGTCTGCAGGAGAGCTGACCCTGTAATACATTATATGTGAGGCCTGCAGGTGAGCTGACCATGTAATACATTATATGTGAGGCCTGCAGGTGAGCTGACCCTGTAATACATTATATGAGAGGCCTGCAGGTGAGCTGACCCTGTAATACATTATATGTGAGGCCTGCAGGTGAGCTGACCCTGTAATACATTATATGTGAGGGCCTGCAGGTGAGCTGACCCTGTAATACATTATATGTGAGGCCTGCAGGTGAGCTGACCCTGTAATACATTATATGTGAGGCCTGCAGGTGAGCTGACCCTGTAATACATTATATGTGAGGTCCTGCAGGTGAGCTGACCCTGTAATACATTATATGTGAGGCCTGCAGGTGAGCTGACCCTGTAATACATTATATGTGAGGACCTGCAGGTGAGCTGACCCTGTAATACATTATATGTGAGGCCTGCAGGTGAGCTGACCCTGTAATACATTATATGTGAGGCCTGCAGGTGAGCTGACCCTGTAATACATTATATGTGAGGCCTGCAGGTGAGCTGACCCTGTAATACATTATATGTGAGGCCTGCAGGTGAGCTGACCCTGTAATACATTATATATGA
Source organism: Bufo bufo (assembly GCF_905171765.1). Classification (NCBI taxonomy): domain Eukaryota; kingdom Metazoa; phylum Chordata; class Amphibia; order Anura; family Bufonidae; genus Bufo; species Bufo bufo. Next base: position 706,965,772 of record NC_053391.1, read on the forward strand.
GGGCCTGCAGGTGAGCTGACCCTGTAATACATTATATGTGAGGCCTGCAGGTGAGCTGACCCTGTAATACATTATATGTGAGGGCCTGCAGGTGAGCTGACCCTGTAATACATTATATGTGAGGCCTGCAGGTGAGCTGATCCTGTAATACATTATATGTGAGGCCTGCAGGTGAGCTGACCCTGTAATACATTATATGTGAGGGTCTGCTGGTGAGCTGACCCTGTAATACATTATATGTGAGGCCTGCAGGTGAGCTGACCCTGTAATACATTATATGTGAGGCCTGCAGGTGAGCTGACCCTGTAATACATTATATGTGAGGGCCTGCAGGTGAGCTGACCCTGTAATACATTATATGTGAGGGCCTGCAGGTGAGCTGACCCTGTAATACATTATATGTGAGGACTGGCAGGTGAGCTGACCCTGTAATACATTATATGTGAGGCCTGCAGGTGAGCTGACCCTGTAATACATTATATGTGAGGCCTGCAGGTGAGCTGACCCTGTAATACATTATATGTGAGGCCTGCAGGTGAGCTGACCCTGTAATACATTATATGTGAGGACTGGCAGGTGAGCTGACCCTGTAATACATTATATGTGAGGCCTGCAGGTGAGCTGACCCTGTAATACATTATATGTGAGGCCTGCAGGTGAGCTGACCCTGTAATACATTATATGTGAGGCATGCAGGTGAGCTGACCCTGTAATACATTATATGTGAGGCCTGCAGGTGAGCTGACCCTGTAATACATTATATGTGAGGCCTGCAGGTGAGCTGACCCTGTAATACATTATATGTGAGGCCTGCAGGTGAGCTGACCCTGTAATACATTATATGTGAGGTCTGCAGGTGAGCTGACCCTGTAATACATTATATGTGAGGCCTGCAGGTGAGCTGACCGTGTAATACATTATATGTGAGGTCCTGCAGGTGAGCTGACCCTGTAATACATTATATGTGAGGTCCTGCAGGTGAGCTGACCCTGTAATACATTATATGTGAGGGCCTGCAGGTGAGCTGACCCTGTAATACATTATATGTGAGGGCCTGCAGGTGAGCTGACCCTGTAATACATTATATGTGAGACCTGCAGGTGAGCTGACCCTGTAATACATTATATGTGAGGCCTGCAGGTGAGCTGACCCTGTAATACATTATATGTGAGGCCTGCAGGTGAGCTGACCGTGTAATACATTATATGTGAGGCCTGCAGGTGATCTGACCCTGTAATACATTATATGTGAGGCCTGCAGTTGAGCTGACCCTGTAATACATTATATGTGAGGCCTGCAGGTGAGCTGACCCTGTAATACATTATATGTAAGGCCTGCAGGTGATCTGACCCTGTAATACATTATATGTGAGGCCTGCAGGTGAGCTGACCCTGTAATACATTATATGGGAGGCCTGCAGGTGAGCTGACCCTGTAATACATTATATGTGAGGCCTGCAGGTGAGCTGACCCTGTAATACATTATATGTGAGGTCTGCAGGTGAGCTAACCGTGTAATACATTATATGTGAGGCCTGCTGGTGAGCTGACTCTGTGATACATTATATGTGAGGCCTGCAGGTGAGCTAACCGTGTAATACATTATATGTGAGGCCTGCAGGTGAGCTGACCCTGTAATACATTATATGTGAGGCCTGCAGGTGAGCTGACCCTGTAATACATTATATGTGAGGCCTGCAGGTGAGCTGACCCTGTAATACATTATATGTGAGGACCTGCAGGTGAGCTGACCCTGTAATACATTATATGTGAGGCCTGCAGGTGAGCTGACCCTGTAATACATTATATGTGAGGCCTGCAGGTGAGCTGACCCTGTAATACATTATATGTGAGGTCTGCAGGTGAGCTGACCCTGTAATACATTATATGGGAGGCCTGCAGGTGAGCTGACCGTGTAATACATTATATGTGAGGTCCTGCAGGTGAGCTGACCCTGTAATACATTATATGTGAGGTCCTGCAGGTGAGCTGACCCTGTAATACATTATATGTGAGGGCCTGCAGGTGAGCTGACCCTGTAATACATTATATGTGAGGGCCTGCAGGTGAGCTGACCCTGTAATACATTATATGTGAGGCCTGCAGGTGAGCTGACCCTGTAATACATTATATGTGAGGCCTGCAGGTGAGCTGACCCTGTAATACATTATATGTGAGGCCTGCAGGTGAGCTGACCGTGTAATACATTATATGTGAGGCCTGCAGGTGATCTGACCCTGTAATACATTATATGTGAGGCCTGCAGTTGAGCTGACCCTGTAATACATTATATGTGAGGCCTGCAGGTGAGCTGACCCTGTAATACATTATATGTAAGGCCTGCAGGTGATCTGACCCTGTAATACATTATATGTGAGGCCTGCAGGTGAGCTGACCCTGTAATACATTATATGTGAGGCCTGCAGGTGAGCTGACCCTGTAATACATTATATGTGAGGCCTGCAGGTGAGCTGACCCTGTAATACATTATATGTGAGGGCCTGCAGGTGAGCTGACCCTGTAATACATTATATATGAGGCCTGCAGGTGAGCTGACCCTGTAATACATTATATGTGAGGGCCTGCAGGTGAGCTGACCCTGTAATACATTATATGTGAGGCCTGCAGGTTAGCTGACCCTGTAATACATTATATGTGAGGTCTGCAGGTGAGCTGACCCTGTAATACATTATATGTGAGGACCTGCAGGTGAGCTGACCCTGTAATACATTATATGTAAGGGCCTGAAGGTGAGCTGACCCTGTAATACATTATATGTGAGGGCCTGCAGGTGAGCTGACCCTGTAATACATTATATGTGAGGGCCTGTAGGTGAGCTGACCCTGTAATACATTATATGTAAGGGCCTGCAGGTGAGCTGACCCTGCAAAAGATTGTAGGTGAGGGCCTGCAGGTGAGCTGACCCTGCAAAAGATTGTAGGTGAGGGCCTGCAGGTAAGAGATGGCCTTGCGGTTCGCCCGGTGGTCGTTTCGAGGCATATTTTGCTCGTTCGCGATTCGCCGAACATGCAAACATATGGCGATATCTGCCGGCGCCATATTCTTTTGCATTGGGCCGAACTTTGACCCAAAACACATCCATCAAGTGGGACAGGACAGCCAATTGAGACGTTTCAGCACATGGACACCCCCCCTACCCTATAAATACCAGATCTGGCAGCCATTTTACATTCAGTCTTTTGCCAGTGTAGGGAGAGGTTGCTGTGTGGAGCAGGGACAGACTGTTAGGGACACCAAACGCTAGCTAATAGGTCCTTTTAAGGACTGGTATAGGTGTGCTATCGATAGGTGTGACTTACTGAGGGGTGCGATATACTTATAATATACTTTCTAACATATAAAGTATATTATAGTGCATTTGTATTGTGCAGCAGTTGTGTGCAGTTCTTCTGCGATACCGCAGCTATACAGAGGGGCAAACGCTATTGGAATAACTAATTGCAACTGATATGATATACTTGTTGCCCCCAAAAAAACTGATTAAGGGGTTTGATATACCTGCTTCCACAAATACTGCTCTTCTATAGGAACTTTGTCACAGGGTCATTTTGAAAATGACAGGCAGAGGAGGAGGCAGGCCGTTCCGCAGGGGTGGTAGGGGTCAGGCAGGTGCACCAGGCTGGAGCCTAAGTGGGAAGTTGGAGAAGGTGCGTGCGATTACGTCAAAGGACGCACCAGACTTGGTTGAGTGGCTCACTCAGCCTTCCACTTCTGCACCCTCCTCATCCTCTCTATCTGCACCGTCCTCACTCTCTGCTGTGTGCACCCCCAAAGACACCACCACCACCAAATCCCCTCCACTCGAGTCAGAGGAATTATTTTCCCATCCATTCCCAGACCTTACTGATGCGCAGCCATTCTTGGCATCGGATCAGGAAGAGGAGGTTGCAACGGCCGCCACCCAGCGGTCTGACGACAGTATCGAGATCAGCCCAAGGAGGGTGGTCCCCGTTGTTGCTGCCTACTCCGAGATCTCTAATGTCAGTGGTGGTGAAGGTGACGATGATGAGTGTTGATGGACGTCACATGGGTGCCCACAAGAGCGGAAGAGGAGGGGAGTTCAGAGGGAGAGACGGAGCAGCAGATAGGGAGGAGAAGCAGGAGAAGGGTTAAGGAAGAAGCAGGCAGAACTCGCAGTGCACAGGAGGCAAAAAGCAGACTGCTGATGTATCTGGAGCGAGCCATCAACCATGCACGGTCACATCTGGCGCTCCCAGGACGCCGGCACATGGCTCCGCAGTGTGGGCTTTTTTAATGTGTCAGACGCTGACAATAGTGTTTCCATCTGCAGCCTGTGCTATCAACGCATAAGTCGCGGTAAGCCCAACACTTACGTAGGGACGACCGCCTTAAGAAGGCACCTGGCCTCCCATCACCGAGCCCAGTGGGAGCAACACCATCAGAACCCACAAAGCTACACTCTCGGCGCTCCACGTCCTGCCTCTTCTCCTCTCTTCTCCCATTTGTCAGCGGCGACACCAGTTGCCCGTCAGACGTCCAATTTGTGACTGCCCAGTACTGGGTGGCAACGTACTTAGACCCCCGGTACAAACACGAAATGGCGGACATGTTACCAGCATCACAGAGGGCTGTCAGAATGCAGCATTTCCAGGCCTTGCTGCAAGAGATGCTGCATTCTGCTGTTGCGGGCGCTGGCAGAGGAATTTCCACTCACAGAGAAACAGTTGCGGGTACCAATCCTACAGCGCCTGCAAGAAGAGGGCGGTTTGAAGATGTGTTGGTCATTTCAAATATGAGATCATTCTTACAACCAACCCTCGACAGCCGCCCTCCGGATCCAGCCTCAGGGAACGCCTAGACTGACAGGTGTCCGACTACATCGGGTTAACAGCCCATGTGGATGCTCTGAGAAGCGAGGAACCCCTGGACTACTGGGTGTGCAGGCTTGACCTGTGGCCAGACCTGGCACAATTTGACATGGAACTCTTGGCTTGCCCCTCGTCCAGTGTCCTGTCCAAAAGGACGTTTAGCGCAGCAGGGGATATCGTGACCGATAAGCGCACTCGCCTAGCTCACGACAGTGTGGACTACCTCATATTTCTAAAAATTAATAAGGCATCGATCTCAGAGGAATTCAACACCTGTGACGACCACTTGTAATTTAATTTCACCTATTACCATTGTTTTTTTTTTTTCAAAAGGGGGGATTTCATTAGCCAGCTTTTTAATCCAATTTTATATTTTTATTTTTTTTAAACAAATGTATTTGACATGCATTTGTACTGGCCTTCAGTAAAATTGATATCCAATGAGCATCTAATATACTTCCAGCCACATAATTACTTGATGTTTTCTGTCCGGTGAATGCATAATTTTTGGGGCCTGTAATCTAACTGGCCAACAGTAAAATTGTTATACGGTGACCGCCTAATGTACCTCCAGCCACATTATCAATTGTTCTTTTCTGTACGGTGAATGAATAATGTTTGGGGCCTGTAGTCCACTGGCCTGCAGTAAAATTGATAGCCAATGACTGTGTAATCTACCTCCAGCTACATACTTACTTGTTCTTTTCTGTACGCTGAATGAATAATTTTTGGGGCCTGTAGTAAAATTGATATCCAAAGACCGTTTGTGACAAACTGCCATTTGCCACTGGGCATTGTAGAAAACTTATGGCTAGCCTCCTGCCCTACGATTATGGCCCCGGGACATATTACCTTCTTCCATACTGAACTTTCAGCTCCAGAGACTAAGTCCCGTTCGAAGATGGGACTTAGTCGTTTTTCTGCATGAAATTGACCGACCGCACAGCCCAAATCTATGGAACTGTTTTGGGCAGGAAATTGTGCTTACGGTCGGTCATAAAGGACTTCCACTAAACTTTTGATCCGCTGGAGGGATTTGTGTGATTTTTGGAAGTGATTTTGTTTGATGTATGCTGAGTTTAAATATGTAATTTTTATGGAGATGGAATGTATGGTTTTAAAGTTACAGTGTATGTTTAAAAACTGTATTTTTACTGTCTGTGATAGTTATGTTAATCCATAATTATATCCCAGACAGAAGGGAGGATTTTGTGTATTTGGGTGGTAATTTCTGCCCTATTGTTCCCACATGTGTATTCGTGATTTCCCTTTGTCCTGAGAGATAATTGAATTGCGCTTCGGGTGTCTCCAGGGCAGAGAGGAGGAAACCATGATGCATTGTGGGGACCTGCATAAATACGGGCGGGTAGCCCTCAATAAAGAGTTCAGTTCATGTTTTTCTAACCCTTCAAAACGCAGCCTTGTCTCGTTATTGGAGGGAATTGCTGTATCACACTGGGGATTGCTATGCTCTGCATATTCCCTGGAGGAGAGATCTTTCCCACACGGTCCTGAATGCTGGAGGTTCATTCAGGGTGGAAGGAAGACGGCGCGGCTCCAGTTAAGCTACGGCGGTTGTGGAGTCTGCGGTGGTTGTGGTGTCCAGTGCGGTGCTTGTGGTCCTCGGCGCAAGCTAGGAAGCGTCCATTAACAGAAGGGGATCCGTTACATTGGTGGCAAGCGGTGGGATGGCTTCCCTAGTGCGAGGAGCAGCATCCTGGGAACACCAAGCAGAGCTGGATTATTGGTATAGTCACGTACGGTTTGATGCTATGCTGAAGAGGCGGTTGGCTATCTACGGGCCCCACCTAACAGAGGAACTTGTACCGGAAGTGAGGAGAGAACTGGCGGAGTATCTGCAGCAGGAAGCAGAATATCGGGCAGAGATAGCGAAGTATTCCGTCCCTGCGCCCCAGCAAAAACGTGAGTTACAGGGGGCCGAAGGTGTCGTCCTTCCCCCCCAGCGGCAGTGTGTACCCCAGGGGGCCGAAGGTGTCGTCCTTCCCCCCCAGCGGCAGTGTGTACCCCAGGGGGACAAAGGTGTCGTCCTTCCCCCCCAGCGGCAGTGTGTACCCCAGGGGGACGAAGGTGTCGTCCTTCCCCCCCCAGCGGCAGTGTGTACCCCAGGGAGCTGAAGGTGTCGTCCTTCCTCCCCAGCGGCAGAGTGTACCCCAGGGGGCCGAAGGTGTCGTCCTTCCCCCCCAGCGGCAGTGTGTACCCCAGGGGGCCGAAGGTGTCGTCCTTCCCCCCCAGCGGCAGTGTGTACCCCAGGGGGCCGAAGGTGTCGTCCTTCCCTCCCAGCGGCAGTGTGTACCCCAGGGGGCCGAAGGTGTCGTCCTTCCCCCCCAGCGGCAGTGTGTACCCCAGGGGGCCGAAGGTGTCGTCCTTCCCCCCCAGCGGCAGTGTGAACTCCAGGGAGCTGAAGGTGTCGTACTTCCCCCCCAGCGGCAGTGTGTACCCCAGGGGGCCGAAGGTGTCGTCCTTCCCCCCAGCGGCAGTGTGTACCCCAGGGGGCCGAAGGTGTCGTCCTTCCTCCCCAGCGGCAGAGTGGGGTACAGGGAGCTGAAGGTGCCCTCCTTCCTCCCCAGCGGCAGTGTGTACACCAGGGGGCCGAAGGTGTCGTCCTTTCCCCCCAGCGGCAGTGTGAACCCCAGGGAGCTGAAGGTGTCCTCCTTCCCCCCCAGCGGCAGTGTGTACCCCAGGGATCTGAAGGTGTCCTCCTTCCCCCCCCAGCGGCAGTGTGTACCCCAGGGATCTGAAGGTGTCGTCCTTCCTCCCCAGCGGCAGCCTGTGTTTCAGGGAGAGGAGCGAAGCACCCTCTCTCCCCAGCGGCAGCTTACCATAACAAGGGGAGACACCAATCGCCTAGACGGCGCAGATGGGACCGTGGTCTCTGCACCTGACCTACCGGGATGCTGGACAGCCTGTCCAGATCCCCCACTACCCTCATCAGGACAACAGGAGGAGGGGGTAAGTACAAATTCCCCTCCCAAGTTAACTCCTAACATGGCCTCAGGGTTAACAGAGGTGATGTTAACCCCTGCTGACTCCCATGTTCCTCTGGCTACTGAGCCGGACTATGGTCTCAGCACCCCAGCAGAAGAGCTGGCAGCTGGGCAGAGTGCAGTCGGCCTCTGCCCTCCCTCAAGTCCCCACAGCATGTTGCCCCATCACCACAGCAAAATACCCAGGTGCAGTAACTGTTTCTTGTGGGTGGGTCACCCTTGTACCTGTTTGTTGTGGGTGGGCTACTCAGGCATTTGGTTACTGTGGGTTGGTGAATCGACTAACGGAGGCACTGACCGACAGAAGGTCAGGTGCCTGGTTAGTCTTCCCCCCAAAGGGGAGATGTGTGACAAACTGCCATTTGCCACTGGGCATTGTAGAAAACTTATGGCTAGCCTCCTGCCCTACGATTATGGCCCCGGGACATATTACCTTCTTCCATACTGAACTTTCAGCTCCAGAGACTAAGTCCCGTTCGAAGATGGGACTTGTAATTTTTATGGAGATGGAATGTATGGTTTTAAAGTTACAGTGTATGTTTAAAAACTGTATTTTTACTGTCTGTGATAGTTATGTTAATCCATAATTATATCCCAGACAGAAGGGAGGATTTTGTGCATTTGGGTGGTAATTCCTGCCCTATTGTTCCCACATGTGTATTCGTGATTTCCCTTTGTCCTGAGAGATAATTGAATTGCGCTTCGGGTGTCTCCAGGGCAGAGAGGAGGAAACCATGATGCATTGTGGGGGCCTGCATAAATACAGGGGGGTAGCCCTCAATAAAGAGTTCAGTTCATGTTTTTCTAACCCTTCAAAACGCAGCCTTGTCTCGTTATTGGAGGGAATTGCTGTATCACGCTGGGGATTGCTATGCTCTGCATATTCCCTGGAGGAGAGATCTTTCCCACACGGTCCTGAATGCTGGAGGTTCATTCAGGGTGGAAGGAAGACGGCGCGGCTCCAGTTAAGCTACGGCGGTTGTGGAGTCTGCGGTGGTTGTGGTGTCCAGTGCGGTGCTTGTGGTCCTCGGCGCAAGCTAGGAAGCGTCCATTAACGGAAGGGGATCCGTTACACCGTCTAATATGTCTCCAGCCACATAATCACTTGCTGTTTTCTGTCCGGTGAATGAATCATTTTTTGGGCCTGTACTCTCGTGCCTAAAAAAAAAGGCTCCAGCAGGGCACATTTTTGAGATTTTTCCATTAAGATGCATAAAAATAGCACCTGACTAAAATACATATTTTTTGTGGGAATTTTTGTGCCATTGATCCCCCCTCTGGTATGTCACTGTCCATGTTGTGGGACGATTTGTGAACTTCTAGTAAGTATTTGGTGGCTGCAAATATGACCTGAAGGATTTTCAGGTTCGCCTGCTATTAAAGTGAATGGGGCCCGCCGCAAACTTGCGGTTTGCGAACATTTGATCGCATTCGCGAATCATCCCAGCCGATGTTCGTCCATCACTACCTGCAGATGAGCTGACCCTCTAAAACATTATATGCGAGGGCCTGCAGTTGATCTGACCCTGTAAAAGATTGTAGGTGAGGGCCTGCAGGTGAGCTGACTCTGTAAAACATTGTAGAAGGCCTGCTGATGAGCTGACCCTCAAAAAAATTATATGCGAGGGAATATATGCAAGGGCATTATATTATTATTAATTATTAAAGCGCCATTCATTCCATAGAGCTGTCTGTGAAGGTTCTCATTTATCCAGGTCACGGTATATCTGTAAAGAATAAATCAAGGCAACTGGACTCACTGTAGATTTCTTGAAAATGTTTCACTCGTTCTTCCAACGAGCTTTCTCAATTCTGAGTGACTGTACAAGAATTCTCTGGGAATGAATATGTAACTGAATCAACATCTGGTAATTATACCCAGCATGGGGTCAGAGGTCATTATACCCAGCATGGGGTCAAAGGTGTTGATTCCATTATCCTAATTGGAGTCAGTAGGTGATAATGACCTCCCAGAAAAAGGTGTCAAGACAGCATTGTATGTGGCAGACAATAGTTGTCTAACCCCCCGTCTCTATTCAAGCTTGGCTTCTCCATTTTTACGTAGATGTCCTCCTTCACACTTCGTTTGTACCAATCGGCCTCCTTATCCAAAACACGTACTTGACTGTCTTCAAAGGTGTGACCTGTTTCTTTTAGATGTAAGTACACGGCTGAATCTTGACCAGAGGTTTTGGCTCTTCTATTCTGAGCTATACGCTGATGTAGTTGTTTTGTTTTCGCCAATATAAAGTTCTGAGCATTCCTCATTGCACTGGACTGCGGACACAATGTTGTCCATCTTGTGGTTAGGCGTTGGGTCTTTTGGGTGAACCAGTTGTTGCCTCAGTTTGTTGCTGGGTTTAAAGCAGACAGGGATGTGATGTTTATTAACCACCTCAGCCCCCAGTGCTTAAACACCCTGAAAGACCAGGCCACTTTTTACACTTCTGACCTACACTACTTTCACCGTTTATTGCTCGGTCATGCAACTTACCACCCAAATGAATTTTACCTCCTTTTCTTCTCACTAATAGAGCTTTCATTTGGTGGTATTTCATTGCTGCTGACATTTTTACTTTTTTTGTTATTAATCGAAATTTAACGATTTTTTTGCAAAAAAATGACATTTTTCACTTTCAGTTGTAAAATTTTGCAAAAAAAACGACATCCATATATAAATTTTGCTCTAAATTTATTGTTCTACATGTCTTTGATAAAAAAAAAATGTTTGGGTAAAAAAAAAATGGTTTGGGTAAAAGTTATAGCGTTTACAAACTATGGTACAAAAATGTGAATTTCCGCTTTTTGAAGCAGCTCTGACTTTCTGAGCACCTGTCATGTTTCCTGAGGTTCTACAATGCCCAGACAGTAAAAACACCCCACAAATGACCCCATTTCGGAAAGTAGACACCCTAAGGTATTCGCTGATGGGCATAGTGAGTTCATAGAACTTTTTATTTTTTGTCACAAGTTAGCGGAAAATTATGATTTTTTTTTATTTATTTATTTTTCTTACAAAGTCTCATATTCCACTAACTTGTGACAAAAAATAAAAAGTTCTATGAACTCACTATGCCCATCACGAAATACCTTGGGGTCTCTTCTTTCCAAAATGGGGTCACTTGTGGGGTAGTTATACTGCCCTGGCATTCTAGGGGCCCAAATGTGTGGTAAGAAGTTTGAAATCAAATTCTGTAAAAAATGACCTGTGAAATCCGAAAGGTGCTCTTTGGAATATGGGCCCCTTTGCCCACCTACGCTGCAAAAAAGTGTCACACCTCTGGTATCTCCGTACTCAGGAGAAGGTGGGGAATGTGTTTTGGGGTGTCATTTTATATATACCCATGCTGGGTGAGAGAAATATCTTGGCAAAAGACAACTTTTCCCATTTTTTTATACAAAGTTGGCATTTGACCAAGATATTTATCTCACCCAGCATGGGTATATGTAAAAAGACACCCCAAAACACATTCCTCAACTTCTCCTGAATACAGAGATACCAGATGTGTGACACTTTTTTGCAGCTTAGGTGGGCAAAGGGGCCCATATTCCAAAGAGCACCTTTCGGATTTCACAGGTCATTTTTTACAGAATTTGATTTCAAACTCCTTACCACACATTTGGGCCCCTAGAATGCCAGGGCAGTATAACTACCCCACAAGTGACCCCATTTTGGAAAGAAGACACCCCAAGGTATTCCGTGAGGGGCATGGCGAGTTCCTAGAATTTTTTATTTTTTGTCACAAGTTAGTGGAAAATGATGATTTTTTTTTCATACAAAGTCTCATATTCCACTAACTTGTGACAAAAAATAAAAACTTCCATGAACTCACTATGCCCATCAGCGAATACCTTGGGGTCTCTTCTTTCCAAAATGGGGTCACTTGTGGGGTAGTTATACTGCCCTGGCATTCTAGGGGCCCAAATGTGTGGTAAGGAGTTTGAAATCAAATTCTGTAAAAAATGACCTGTGAAATCCGAAAGGTGCTCTTTGGAATATGGGCCCCTTTGCCCACCTAGGCTGCAAAAAAGTGTCACACATCTAGTATCTCCGTACTCAGGAGAAGTTGAGGAATGTGTTTTGGGGTGTCTTTTTACATATACCCATGCTGGGTGAGATAAATATCTTGGTCAAATGCCAACTTTGTATAAAAAAAATGGGAAAAGTTGTCTTTTGCCAAGATATTTCTCTCATCCAGCATGGGTATATATAAAATGACACCCCAAAACACATTCCCCACCTTCTCCTGAGTACGGAGATACCAGATGTGTGACACTTTTTTGCAGCCTAGGTGGGCAAAGGGGCCCATATTCCAAAGAGCACCTTTCGGATTTCACAGGTCATTTTTTACAGAATTTGATTTCAAACTCCTTACCACACATTTGGGCCCCTAGAATGCCAGGGCAGTATAACTACCCCACAAGTGACCCCATTTTGGAAAGAAGAGACCCCAAGGTATTCGCTGATGGGCATAGTGAGTTCATGGAAGTTTTTATTTTTTGTCACAAGTTAGTGGAATATGAGACTTTGTATGAAAAAATAAATAAAAAATCATCATTTTCCACTAACTTGTGACAAAAAATAAAAAATTCCAGGAACTTGCCATGCCCCTCACGGAATACCTTGGGGTGTCTTCTTTCCAAAATGGGGTCACTTGTGGGGTAGTTATACTGCCCTGGCATTTTCCAGGGGCCCTAATGTGTGGTAAGTAGGTAAATGACCTGTGAAATCCGAAAGGTGCTCTTTGGAATGTGGGCCCCTTTGCCCACCTAGGCTGCAAAAAAGTGTCACACATCTGGTATCTCCGTACTCAGGAGAAGGTGGGAAATGTGTTTTGTGGTGTCATTTTACATATACCCATGCTGGGTGAGAGAAATATCTTGGCAAAAGACAACTTTTCCCATTTTTTTATACAAAGTTGGCATTTGACCAAGATATTTATCTCACCCAGCATGGGTATATGTAAAAAGACACCCCAAAACACATTCCTCAACTTCTCCTGAATACAGAGATACCAGATGTGTGACACTTTTTTGCAGCCTAGGTGGGCAAAGGGGCCCAAATTCCTTTTAGGAGGGCATTTTTAGACATTTGGATACCAGACTTCTTCTCACGCTTTGGGGCCCCTAAAATGCCAGGGCAGTATAAATACCCCACATGTGACCCCATTTTGGAAAGAAGACACCCCAAGGTATTCAATGAGGGGCATGGCGAGTTCATTGAAAAAAAAAAAATTTTGGCACAAGTTAGCGGAAATTGATTTTTTTGATTTTGTTCTCACAAAGTCTCCCTTTCCGCTAACTTGGGACAAAAATTTCAATCTTTCATGGACTCAATATGCCCCTCAGCGAATACCTTGGGGTGTCTTCTTTCCAAAATGGTGTTATTTGTGAGGTGTTTGTACTGCCCTGGCATTTGAGGGTCTCCGCAATCATTACATGTATGCCCAGCATTAGGAGTTTCTGCTATTCTCCTTATATTGAGCATACGGGTAATGAGATTTTTTTTTTCCGTTCAGCCTCTGGGCTGAAAGAAAAAAATGAACGGCACAGATTTCTTCATTCGCATCGATCAATGTGGATGAAAAAATCTCTGCCAAAAAAAGAAAAAGGAGGGGAAAGGCGTCTGCCAGGACATAGGAGCTCCGCCCAACATCCATACCCACTTCAGCTCGTATGCCCTGGCAAACCAGATTTCTCCATTCACATCAATCGATGTGGATGAATAAATCATTGCCGGGATTTTTTTTTTTATATATACAAAGTGTTTGCCAAAGTATATGAACACCGCCACCTCCTCAGCTCATATGCCTCGGCAAACATATCTTTTACTGCAGAGGAGAAATCTCGTCTTGCAGCGCCGCATACACCGACTTGCGTGTAATCTGACAGCAGCACAATGCTTCTGTCCGAATGCACATCAGTGCTGCAGCTAGTCGATCGGTTGGTCCACCTGGAAGGTAAAAAAAACAAAACAAAAAAGAAAAAACCAGGCCGCAAAGCAATAACTTTATTAACTTTAGAACAGAACATATTAACTTTTTTTTAACTTTTTTACTTACCGGTAATTTTTTTTTTGTTTAGTTTTTTTTACCTTTATAGAACAAACCTCTCCTTCCCCATGGGACAATGTGCAAAGCGCAAATCGCCCAAAGATGTGGCGAAGTACGTTATGCACTTTATCCCAGGTGAAAGGAGAGGTTTGCAGCAGCTGAGAGTAAAAGGGCCCTAATAGCCCTGTGTGCCTGTCCTGTGAGATGCAATCCCTATGCTAGGTGTACCTGTGTGTGGTACTTCCGGAAACACTCACCAAAGCATAGGGCAGGGTGGTCAGGACAGTCAGGACAGAAATAGCGGGTGTCACGCCTTATTCCACTCCTGCTACAGACACGACATCTTTTTCGGGGTGACGGTTGGGTTGAGGTACCAGGAACGACACTGGGGAAATGTCGCTCGTGTAGACGGCTAACTACACTGGTGGATGGGGCCACGGAACCTCCTGGGTAAAGGAGGTTCTCGATGATCTCTTCCTGGAATTTTAGGAAGGATCGTGTTCTCCCAGCCTTACTGTAGAGAACAAAACTATTGTACAGCGCCAATTGAATTAAATATACAGACACCTTCTTATACCAGCGTCTGGTTCTGCGGGAAACTAAATACGGAGACAACATCTGGTCATTGAAGTCCACCCCTCCCATGAGCGCATTATAGTCGTGGACACAGAGGGGCTTTTCAATGACACGGGTTGCTCGCTCAATTTAGATTGTCGTGTCTGCGTGAATGGAGGAGAGCATGTAAACGTCACGCTTGTCTCTCCATTTCACCGCGAGCAGTTCTTCGTTACACAAAGCAGCCCTCTCCCCCCTTGCAAGACGGGTGGTTACAAGCCGTTGGGGGAAGCCCACGCGACTAGTTCGCGCGGTGCCACAGGCGCAAATCCGTTCTAGAAACAAATGCCTAAAGAGGGCCACACTTGTGTAAAAATTGTCCACATAAAGATGGTACCCCTTGCCGAATAAGGGTGACACCAAGTCCCAGACTGTCTTCCCACTGCTCCCCAGGTAGTCAGGGCAACCGACCGGCTCCAGGGTCTGATCTTTTCCCTCATAGATCCGAAATTTGTGGGTATAGCCTGTGGCCCTTTCACAGAGCTTATACAATTTGACCCCATACCGGGCACGCTTGCTTGGGATGTACTGTTTGAAGCCAAGGCGCCCGGTAAAATGTATTAGGGACTCGTCTACGCAGATGTTTTGCTCGGGGGTATACAAATCTGCAAATTTCTGGTTGAAATGGTCTATGAGGGGCCGAATTTTGTGGAGCCGGTCAAAAGCTGGGTGGCCTCTGGGACGGGAGGTGGTGTTGTCGCTAAAATGCAGGAAACGGAGGATGGCCTCAAATCGTGCCCTGGACATAGCATCAGAGAACATGGGCATGTGATGAATCGGGTGCGTTGACCAATATGACCGCAATTCATGCTTTTTTGTCAGGCCCATGTTGAGGAGAAGGCCCAAAAAAATTTTAAGTTCGGAAACTTGGACTGGTTTCCACCGGAAAGGCTGGGCATAAGAGCTTCCCGGGTTGGCGGATATAAATTGTGTGGCATACTGGTTGGTCTCTGCCACGACTAAGTCCAAGAGCTCCGCAGTCAAGAACAGCTCAAAAAATCCCAGGGCCGAACAGATTTGAGCCGTCTCAACCCGAACTCCAGACTGGGCGGTGAAAGGGGGAACTAATGGTGCGGCTGAAGTTGGTGACTGCCAATCAGGGTTTGCCAGCACCTCAGGGACTCTACGGGCCTGTCTGTGCGGTGGCTGCGACGGGGTAACTAGTGCACGTGCCACCGTACCAGCTTCAACTGCCCTTCTGGTGCTCGCTACTTCACCATGTTGTACGGCAGTGCTGGTACTAGGTCCAGGAAGGGCTGCGCTGCTGGTGTATGCCTCACCACGTGATCCGGCAGCGACAGCCCCACTCTGCTGCTCTTGAAGCGGATCATGCATAACCTGTGGTCTAGCGACATGGGGCCGGGTACGCCTGGTGCTATCAGGGACCTCAACCTCCTCGTCCGAACTTTGGGTCAGAGAGCCACTGCTTTCCACAGGTTCATATTCTGACCCGCTAGATTCGTCAGATGAGGGTTCCCACTCCTCATCCGACTGGGTCAGAATCCTGTAGGCCTCTTCAGAAGAATACCCCCTGTTTGACATTTTGGACTACTAAATTTAGGGGTATTCCCTGAGACTACCCAAGAAAAAAAGCAAGCCTGTCTTACAAAGGGGAGGCTAGCGAAGTACCGGAGGCCGCTGCGGTTGATAAAAAATATCAAAACTGATTTTTTTATCGCCGCAGTGCGTGTAAAATGAATGTGCAGTGATCAAAAAATATATATTTTTTGTCACTGCGGTGGGGCGGGCGTGGGTGAACGCACGTGTGGGCGACCGATCAGGCAAATACTGCGTTTTGGGTGGAGGGCGAGCTAAGGTGACACTAATACTATTATAGATCTGACCGTGATCAGTTTTGATCACTTACAGATACTATAAAAGTACAAATGCTGATTAGCGATACGCTATTCAGCGAATAAAAGTGACTGCGGTGCGGTGGGGTGGGCGCTAACTGACGCTAACTACCTAACCAAGGGGCCTAAACTATCCCTAAAACCTATAAATCAATACCAGTGAAAAAAAAAAAGTGACAGTTTACACTGATCACTTTTTTTCCTTTCACTAGTGATTGACAGGGGCGATTAAAGGGTTAATTGGGGTGCAGGGGGGTGATCAGGGGCTACAGTGAAGTGTTAGGTGTACTCACAGTTCAGTCTGCTTCTCTGCTGGATCCAACCGACGAAAAGGACCAGCAGAGGAGCAGAGAAGCCATATAACACATCATATTTACTAATATGATCTGTTATATGACTTTTGATTGGATTTTTTGAAAATCGCCAGCCTGCCAGCCAATGATCGTTGCTGGCAGGCTGGTGACGAACTTCTTCTTTGAATTTTGCCGGCCCGCGATGCGCATGCGCGGGCCGGCTTGGAGCGAAATCTCGCGTCTCGCGAGATGACGCGTATATGCGTGATTGTGCGCAGCGCTGCCACCTCCGGAACGCGAATCTGCGTACAGCGGTCCGGAGGTGGTTAAAAATCCTTTTGAGTTTCTCAGACACCCCAGCTACATATGGGATAACTATGTTCTTGCATCTGTCATGCTTCTCGCCCTCACTGGTGGTCTTGGTGCTCTTTCTTCTCCTTCCTTCTGTTTTGACAAAGGCAAAACAGAAGGAAGGAGAAGAAAGAGCACCAAGACTGAGTGTCTCTGTGCATTTAAAATGCCATCAATAAAATGCACCTGTGTTCGTTGTCCATAACATACGCCTGCCCATACCATAACCCCACCGCCACCATGGGCCACTCGATCCACAACGTTGACATCAGCAAACCACTCTCCCACACGACCCCACAGTCCTGAACAGTGAAAACCAGGACTCATCCATGAACAGAACGCCTCTCCAACAGTCCAGACGCCATCGAATGTGAGCATTTGTCCACTCAAGTTGGTTACGACGACGAACTGCAGTCAGGTCCAGAACCCGATGAGGACAACGAGCATGCATATGAGCTTCCCTGAGAAGGTTTCTGACAGTTTGTGCAGAAATTCTTTGGTTATGTAAACCGATTGTTGCTGCAGCTGTCCAGGTGGCTGGTCTCAGACGATCATGGAGGTGAACATGCTGGATGTGGAGGTCCTGGGCTAATGTGGTTACATGTGGTCTGCGGTTGTGAGGCCAGTTGGATGTACTGACACATTCTCTGAAATGCCTTTGGAGATGGATTATTGTAGAGAAATGAACATTCATTGCACGGGCAACAGCTCTGGTAGACATTCCTGCAGCCAGCATGCCAATTGCACACTTCCTCAAACGTTGCGACATCTGTGGCATTGTGCTGTGATCACACTGCACATTTCAGAGTGGGCTTTTATTGTGGGCAGTCTAAGGCACACCTGTGCAATATTCATGCTGTCTAATCAACACCTTGATATGCCACACCTTTGAGGTGAGATAGATTATCTCAGCAAAGGAGAAGTGCTCACTAACAGATTTAGACAGATTTGTGAACAATATTTGAGAGTAATGGGTCTTTTGTGTATGTAGAAAATGTTTCAGATATTTCAGTTCAACTCATGCAAAATGGGAACAAAACCGAAAGTGTTGTGTTTATATTTTTGTTCAGTGTATATACCCTTGTTTGTGGTGGAAGGGGTGCATGGGAATACAGTGTATTCAGTACATTACAAACAACACATTTAAAGTACCTTTATGTTCAGCCGCTTTCCTCTGGTGGAGTCGAGAAGTCAGGGGCAATCCAGGCCTTGTTCATTTTTATAAGAGTCAAACTGTCAGTATTTTCAGTTGACAGGCGGATACGCTTATCTGTTATAATGCCACCAGCAGCACTAAATACACGCTCAGACAAAACGCTGGCGGCAGGTCAGGCCAGCACCTCCAAGGCATTGAGCGCCAGTTCGTGCCACATGTCCAGCTTGGACACCCAGTAGTTGTAAGGCACTGAGGGATCATTGAGGATGCTGACACGGTCTGCTATGTACTCCTTCACCATCTTCCAAAATTTTGCCCTCCTTGTGACACTAGGCCGCGCATCAGGATGAGAGGGCTGGCGGGGTGTCATGAAACTGTCCCAGACCTTGGAGAGTGTTGCCCTGCCTCTGTTGGAACTGCTGTGTGTTCCCCTCGTCTCCCCTCCTCGGTTGCCCAAGGAAGTACGGACTCTGCCACCAGCGTTGTCAGATGGAAATTTTAGGAGCAATTTTTGAACAAGGACCTTCTGGTATTGCACCGTTTTACTTGTCCTCTCCACCAGATGAATGAAAGATGAGAAGTTCTCTTTGTAGCGGGGGTCGAGAAGGGTGAACAACCAGTAATCCGTGTTGTCTAAAATGCATATAACGCGCGGGTCGCAGGAAAGGCAGCCTAACATGAAGTCAGCCATGTGTGCCAGAGTACCAACAGGCAAGACTTCGCAGTCTTCATCAGGAGGATCACTCTCAATCTCCTCATCCTCTTCCTCCTCTTCTGCCCATCCACGCTGAACAGATGGAATTAAGCTTCCATGGGTACTACCCACTGTGGTGGAGGCAACCGTCTCCTGCTCCTCCTCCTCTTCATCATCCAATTCGCACTGAGAAGATGAACTGAGGGTGGTCTGGCTATCACCCTGTGTAATGTCT
Organism: Bufo bufo; assembly: GCF_905171765.1. NCBI lineage: Eukaryota > Metazoa > Chordata > Amphibia > Anura > Bufonidae > Bufo > Bufo bufo. The sequence goes on from NC_053391.1 coordinate 706,984,876, forward strand.
TCCCCCATTTCCACCTCTTCCACATGCAAAGCGTCATTGTCACGGATGTAGTAGGGGAGAACACCAAAAGACAATCAAGAAGGAAGGGCTCCTGGCCCTAACTCCTATCCGTATGGGCACCTCTGGATGGTAGAGATACCCATACACGGGAACCTAGAAAACCCTGGTGACCCTCAGATGCCCTAAAGATAATGACAGGGCAGAGACCACCCGTTCCTTCCCTGGTAAAGGAACTAGTGTCTCACTGAGGCCTAGTAAACAACCAGGGAGGGGGGGAATACAAAACACGACAAGCGGAACACTTAACTTCAGAGGATGATGGATGAACAGGACTTCAACACGAACCACACTCTAGCTCTTCCAAGACCAAATTAAGCTATCCCAAGCAAGGAGTGATGGGAAAAGTCAGACTAAATAGGGTGAGGTAAAGGTCACATGATCCACACCTGAACAGGAGGTGTGGACATACCAGCAACACACAGACAAAGTGAAACCAAAAGAGGCTGTTAGATCACTAATTCGTAGATAATCTTTCAGACCTTCTGAGACCTGTCACAGATGTTACAGTACCCCCCCTTCTAAGGGTGACCACCGGGCACCCAGGACCGACCTTATCAGGATGAGCTCTGTGGAATGCTCTCACCAGACGACTAGCATTAACATCGGTCGCTGGAACCCACATCCTCTCCTCTGATCCGTACCCTCTCCAATGAACGAGATACTGGAGGGATCTCCGGAGAACTCGGGAGTCCACAATCCTGCTGATCTGAAATTCTAAATTGCCGTCCACCATGACAGGAGCGGGAGGCAAGGAGGACGGCTCAACAGGTTCGACACATTTCCTTAGCAACGATTTATGAAATACGTTATGGATTTTCAATGCCTGAGGAAGTTCAAGACGGAAGGCTACAGGGTTAACAATGGCAGTGATCTTATGGACAAATAAATCTTGGGCCCAACTTCCAAGAAGGAACCTTAAGTTTATTGTTTCTTGTAGACAACCACACAGAATCACCCACTCTTAGGTCCGGACCACTCATACGTCTCCTGTCAGCAAAATAGAAGACAAAGAAGAGGAAAATCGTTCCTCCTCAAGAACGCCGGAATTTTGAGCACCAGAAAATGTACCAAACTGTGGATGAACCCATATGCCCCCCAAAAAAGCGACTTATCAGTGGATTCCTGTCTACGGTTATTTATAGCAAACTCCGCTAACGACAAAAATTAAGACCACTCTTCCAGATTCTCTGAAACAAAACATCTCAAGTAAGTCTCCAGATTCTGCTTAGTGCGCTCCGTCTTTTTAAAAAGGTGGCTAGCAACAGCTATATCAGTTATGTATCAAAATAAATAAATATATATATAAGAGCTCATATATATAAATATATAGCATACTCTGCAGGACATCTATACAGAGTAGGCGTGGAACATATCATTATAAAACACATTTCAAACTCTTTCTATGTACTCAACAGAAATAACTATCGTCTGGACAATGGATGGCACTACGGTAGAAGAAAGGGGGTATAAGAATTAGATTAAATATTTGTTGATGGGTCTAAAATTATGAAGGGGATGAAGGGGGGGAACGGAAAGGGGTTGTCCCATGACTAATAGGTGTTTATGTCTTTTTCCATCTGTCCGCTTTACAGATTGATTTCAAAGGCCTCATTTAGCCCATAAGGATTAAGACTATTGAGTTTAAAGATCCAATACATCTCACGACGTCTGATGTATTGGACGTCTTTTTGGAGATGTATTGGAATATATTCAATGGGTGTTACAGAAAAACCGACAATATTGCCTGGTGTTCGGCCGCGTGTCTGGACACGCTGTGCTTCATGTATTTCTTAGTAATATTTGAACGATGTTTGTTGAATCGGTGGCGTAAGGTCTGAATGGTACGACCTACGTATTGTAGATGACATGGGCACTCGAGCAAATAAAATTACATAATTAGAATTACAGGTTAAGTGATGTTGGATTAAAAAGGAATCCCCAGTAATTCGGCTGTGGAAAGATGATCTTTGGTGAATACTGGTGCAACACAGACATCTTTGGTGACCGCATTTAAAACTGCCTTTGGGGGCCCTAGTGTCCTTGTCCTGATCATCAATAGGATGTGTAGCTGATCTTAGTTTACTGGGCACCAGAATATTTTTCAGAGTTTTCGCTCTTCTATAAGTGAAACGGGGGATCTCTGGAATAATTTGGCTAAGTATAGGATCTCTTTTCAGGATATGCCAATATTTCCCCAGTGTCGCTTTTATAGCATTATGGTTCTGGTTGTATGTTGTTACGAAATTGTAGCAATAGGAGCTGATATCGGTGTTCCCCCCTATTTTCTGTACTGGGACTAGACATTCTGATTGTGTTAGTTTGTTTGCTGCTTCTCTGGCGCCCATAATGATGTTACTTGGGTACCCCTTCTGATTGAACCTAGATATAAGGATATCACATTGTGAAGTGAAGTCTGTATCCAGTGTACAATTTCGCCGGATGCGTTTAAACTGGCTAAACGGAACGTTTGACTATCATTTTCTGTAGTGTGTGCTGCCGAAGTCAAGATAGCTGTTGCTATCCACCTTTTTAAAAAAGGTTCGGGTTTTTATTTCATTATTCTGGATGAAGATCTCTAAGTCTAGGAATTCTGTTTTCTTCTTTTCATATGTTCCTGAAAATGAGATGCCCCAGTTGTTAGTGTTAAGATGAGAAATTAATTCCTCTATTGTTGACTGCTCACCATCCCAAATGAAGATCATCAAGATATCTTTTAAAATAGATGAGGTTTTTGAGCCAGAACTTAGTTTGATATATAAAGGATTCTTCAAACACTCCCATAAATAGATTCGCAAAGCTCAGTGCGAAACGCGTCCCCATCGCAGTCCCCCGTATCTGTTTATAGATCTGGTCTTGGAACGTAAATACGTTGTGAGTAAGGATGAATTCCATGTCTTTAGTGATTAAGGCTTTCTGTTCTATAGGCATTTCCAGGTCATTGTTTAGGAAAGTGGATACACATTTCAGCCCCAAATTATGAGATCTAGTCGTGTATAGGGCTGATACATCTAAAGTAAGGCAATAGTAGCTTTCTTTCCATTTTATATCTTTTATAGATGTTATTAGGGATGTGGAGTCTTTTAAGTGTGATTTTAAATTGAGGACATAGTTTTGGAGGTGTACGTCAACATAATGGGAAAGATTCCTGGTGAGGGAGGACACCCCAGAGATAATGGGTCTACCAGGGGGATTCTTTAAATCCTTGTGAATTTTAGGAAGATGATAAAAGGTAGCGAGAGTTCTTTCTTTCACTAGAATGTATTCTTTCTCCTTTTTGTTACTGCTGATTTTATTAGTCTCTCAAACTCATCTTTATCTTAGGTTGACGGGTCGTTATAAAGCGGTTTATAGTAATTTGTATCTGAAAGTATATTCAGAGCTTCTTTTATATACTCCTCTCTATTTTGAATTACGATCCCACCTCCTTTGTCCGCATTTCTTATTATTATACTTGTATTTGATTGTAGGTTTTCGAGGGCTACTCTCTCAAATGGTTTGAGATTATGTTTCTTATGGGAGACAAAGACATAAACACCTATTAGTCATGGGACAACCCCTTTCCGTTCCCCCCCCTCCCCCCCTTCATAATTTTAGACCCATCACCAAATATTTAATCTAATTCTTATACTCCCTTTCCTCTACCGTAGTGCCATCCATTGTCCAGACGATAGTTATTTCTGTTGAGTACATAGAAAGCATTTGAAATGCGTTTTATAATGATATGTTCCACGCCTACTCTGTATAGATGTCCTGCAGAGTATGCTATATAGTTATATATGAGCTCTTATATATATCTATTTATTTATTTTTATATATAATTTCCATTTTATATGAATTATCCATTTCTATATGAATTGCCTATGTTTTATACATATTTTATTATTTTTTATAACTCTGATTCTTACTTTATCTATTATGTTATTTTATACTGGTAAAACACATTTTTATATATACAGTACAGACCAAAAGTTTGGACACAGCTTCTCATTCAAAGAGTTTTCTTTATTTTCATGACTATGAAGGCATCAAAACTATGAATTAACACATGTGGAATTATATACATAACAAACAAGTGTGAAACAACTGGAAATATGTCATATTCTAGGTTCTTCAAAGTAGCCACCTTTTGCTTTGATTACTGCTTTGCACACTCTTGGCATTCTCTTGATGAGCTTCAAGAGGTAGTCCCCTGAAATGGTCTTCCAACAGTCTTGAAGGAGTTCCCAGAGATGCTTAGCACTTGTTGGCCCTTTTGCCTTCACTCTGCGGTCCAGCTCACCCCAAACCATCTCGATTGGGTTCAGGTCCGGTGACTGTGGAGGCCAGGTCATCTGACGCAGCACCCCATCACTCTCCTTCATGGTCAAATAGCCCTTACTTTCAAAGTTTTCCCAATTTTTCGGCTGACTGACTGACCTTCATTTCTTAAAGTAATGATGACCACTCATTTTTCTTTACTTAGCTGCTTTTTTCTTGCCATAATACAAATTCTAACAGTCTATTCAGTAGGACTATCAGCTGTGTATCCACCTGACTTCTCCTCAACGCAACTGATGGTCCCAACCCCATTTATAAGGCAAGAAATCCCACTTATTAAACCTGACAGGGCACACCTGTGAAGTGAAAACCATTTCAGGGGACTACCTCTTGAAGCTCATCAAGAGAATGCCAAGAGTGTGCAAAGCAGCAATCAAAGCAAAAGGTGGCTACTTTGAAGAATCTAGAATATTACATATTTTCAGTTGTTTCACAATTGTTGTTATGTATATAATTCCACATGTGTTAATTCATAGTTTTGATGCCTTCAGTGTGAATCAACAATTTTCATAGTCATGAAAATAAAGAAAACTCTTTGAATGAGAAGGTGTGTCCAAACTTTTGGTCTGTACTGTATATATATCCATTAGCGATCACTTGGACAAATCATAGATTAATTTTGAACCTAACCCTATGGGCTGTGCCTCCCAATTATTAGCATCTTTGCTGCCAGGACAATGGGTCATGTGACCGCACAGATGCGATCACGTGATCTCCTACGTCACTTACTGCAGCCGCCGACCCAGGATAGACGTTGGAGTATGCGCCCTTCTACAAGTTAAGCACCGTGGTGCCTGGCCTCTCCCTCTGTCTTTTTTCATATGAGGACGGCGATCACTAGAGGATGCTCCTGCTTCCGGTTTCCCGGGTCATGTGACCGCTCGTTCTTGCGATCACATGACCGGGAGTTTCATATACAATTAAGAAGATCCTATTTGTAATAATGCTCGTTTTTGTATAAATCCAGAAGCGATCTTGTGTCTAAATAATAAGAATAGCTACACATTCATAATATTGTTTGGTTTGAAGAATTTAGTCTGCAATCTGGATGACACCTAGGGGTGGCGACAGGGGGAATTGTGAAGCCTAAACAGACAAAGTTGTCCTCAGCCAGTGTACAAAGCATTAATTTTGTCAAATTGATAGAGGCATGGATCCATGAGGATTTTTACAATCCTTTGGTTGAGGGCAATGAATGGACCTGCTACTGTCTGCCTGCCTATCAACATGTTCCATACCTTATGGCTCCTGCCACTTTCACTGTTGGCCTGCCTACCGTCATATGCTCTATTGTATGGCTGCCGCTGCCATTATGCCACTGCCGGCCTGTCTACAATCATGTTCCATATCATATGGTTGCTGCTGTTTTCCTCATGTTCCATAATGTAGGGCTGCTGTGCCTCCACTTCTACTCCCTGATGCTTTTCACCCCTACAGGCACTGCCATTACCGCTACACAGCTGCCATTTCTAATACTACTACCCCTAAACAGCTGCAGACACATCTACTGCCTTGTCTCTTCCATGCTGTGCTGCTTACCTAACCCTCTTGCCACTAATATTGCAGCCACTATTAACCTACACTTTCCACGTCAACACTGCAATTGTGCTGCTCCCAATTGAAAGAATAATTTTTCCAGGCTAGTTCAGAACAAGCCACTGTTTCTTCTGACAATTAACACTTGTCCATGTAGAAATATAAGCAGGCATTCTACCTCCTTTAATACATCATTTTTGCATTCTTCTGCAGAACAGGCTTCAAATCAGGAGTAATGAACTGATAGACGCTGGCTGTCCGCCCCAGAAGGGAAACACTACTCTCAGCTGTACAGCTTCCTCTCACCCTAACACTGGAACAGCCATCAGAGCCCATGAAAAATGGGCATCCCTCCTCTGCTTCAGCATAACAGAAGCATGCATTGGGTTCCAAAGCATGCTAATATACTGCTGCTTCAGCAGGAAAGGATGTTCCTGCTCTACTACTGTATATGAGTGACTAATATCACTAATGGAAGAGTTCACTAACTTAGAAAGCCAGCAGGGGGAAGAAAGGGGAGGCAGGGGCAAAAATAAGAGGCATCACTACTATAGCAGGCAAGGACTGTCTGACACAATGTTAGTGGTCTGTGGCTTCACTGTGGATTCTGGGATACAGGAATAAATAGGCTCAAACAACAGCTAAGTGAATAACTGATTTACTGAATAATAGAAATGATAAAATCCAATGGTGGATGAACCCCACCAAATTAATCCTCCGATATTCACCAATGTATCGTAGTTAAAATAAATAGCATGGAATGACTAATGTAAAGCACGTGAGCTTCTTTAGTACCTTACATTAGCAACCCCCCTTGTGTAAGGTACATGGGATTATTTAGTAACGTTGTGCCTTACATTACTAACCTTATTGTGTCTCATGTGCCCCGCATTAGGCACAGTAGGTTCACCAATGTGAGGTACAAAACGTTACTTAATTCTGGGGTGATTTGTCTCAGATTACTTGAAAGTAACCCCAAGTACCTCCTCCATGAGATTCACTTTAACCCTCACTGGAGTTCATCTTGGGGGACGTTGTGAATACAGTAATAAGATGCAAGGTTCATGGAGATAATTCAGGTTTGAAGCTTTGGACGTAAACAAGACTTTACCTTTTGTCTATATATGCAGAATAGGTTTCCTCCATCGATCTCAAGCACAGCGGACCTCAGGTAAATAAATGTTTAGCATATCCAGGCTAATGGCACCCAGAAATAAACACTTATTATTTATTTTCTTTGTGAATTCTTTAACAAGTTTCAAAGAACATCAACATAGCTGTTCCCCTATGTGACTTCTCTGATGATCTCGAAGTTTGCCTTTAGTAATAAAACAGTTCCCACATGTGGAACATGAATACGGCTTCTCCCCTGTGTGAATCCTCATATGTGTAACAAGACTTGATTTTTCTGTAAAACATTTCCCACATTCTGAACATGAAAATGGTTTTTCCCCAGAATGACTTCTCTGGTGAATTCTAAGTTTGACTTTAGTAATAAAACTTTTCCCACATTCTGAACAGGAAAATGGTTTCACCCCAGTATGACTTCTCTGATGTATAGCAAGATGGGATCTATCTATGAAACATTTCCCACATTCTGAACATGAATACGGCTTCTCTCCTGTGTGACTTCTCTCATGTATAACAAGACTTAATTTATAATTAAAACATTTCCCACAAAGTGAACATGAAAATGGCTTCTCTCCTGTGTGGATTCTCTCATGTTTAACAAGCGTTGATTTATCTGTATAACATTTACCACATTCAGAGCATGAATATGGCTTCTCCCCTGTGTGAATTCTTTCATGCTTAACAAGAGTGGATTTATCTGTAAAACATTTCCAACATAATGAACATGCATATGGCTTCTCTCCTGTGTGAATTCTCTCATGTTTAACAACATCTGACCTTTTTGTAAAACATTTCCCACATTCTGAACATGGATATGGTTTCTCTCCAGTGTGACTTCTTTCATGTGTTACGAGAGTTGATTTTTCTGTAAAACATTTCCCACATTCAGAACATGAAAATGGCTTCTCTCCTGTGTGAATTCTCTCATGTGTAACAAGTGTTGATTTCTCTGTAAAACATTTACCACATTCTGAACATGAATATGGCTTCTGTCCTGTGTGAATTCTCTGATGTTTAGCAAGATCTGATTTTAGTGTAAAACATTTCCCACATTCTGAACATGGGAACTGCCTCTCTCCTGTGTGAATTCTCTCATGTCTAACAAGATTGGACTTACACGTAAAGGATTTTCCACACTGAAAACATGAATAAGGCTTTTCTCCTGTGTGAATTCGTCTGTGTGTAAACAGACTTGAACTTTTTGTAAAGCGTTTTCCACATTCACCACAGTGATACCATTTACCCACTTTCTGTTCAGTGTTTGTGGTAAGAACCTGTGATGGGTCAGGTGAAGAGTCCTCCTGATTAGGGGGATTATATGACAGTTCTTTTCTGTCAGGTCCTGAATGTACATTACAGGTAATGAAGTTTCCTCCTGAAGAGCGCTGCACGATATCTTCATCTTCTCCCTCAGATTTCTTACTGGAATTTTCTGTTGGAATTATAAAGGGATTTTATGATTTTTCTTTTCAAATCACAAAGTAGACAGACTTATAGCACCCCTATCAGCCTGGAGACACATGCCGTTCTTAATGCAGATTTTGATGCAATTTTATGAGCCAAAAGTGAATCCAGCAGGAATGAGACGTGTATATCTCCTCTTCCTTCTGATTCAGTTCCTGGCTTTTGTTAAAAAAAAAATCTACATAACAATCTGCAACACCTTGTCAATCACCCCTGCCAACACTTAATATTATTACATCATGGCCACAGTCTAGAAGCCAAGGACGTGTGTCTTCCCAATACGTCTCATGACAGAGGGTCTTAGTTTTACTCTTGGAGTACTCACACTACCTATGGATTACTGCTAAAATATAAGATTACACTTAACCCTTTGGGTACCGGAGGGTTTTGCATCTTTATTTTTCTTCCCTGCCTTTGCGAAGCCATAACTTTTTAACTTTTCTGTTTTTTAACTTTTCTATTCACATAGCCGTATGAGGGCATTTTTTTTGAGGGACAAGTTGAACTTTCTAATGTCATCATTTAATATACCATTTTGGAGTTTTGTGACTTTTTTTTTATCACATTTTCATAAAAATAATTTTTTTTTTTTTTGAATTAGCCATTTAGATATTTTTTTTCATTACACCATTCGCCATATGGGATAATTCATTTTATATTTTAATAGAACTGGCGTTTTTGAATGCAGCGGATTTTGAGGAAAAGAGGGGGGACAAATTTTTTTTTTTTTTTAGCTCCTCTAGGAGGCTATAATATTCAGTAATTAGATTATATTTTTAGCTTATGCTATAGTCCCATAGAACTACACTATAACTACACTTTTGCTGTTATCCTATGTTGGTTTGCCACCTGCAGATCACATAGGAACTGCAGCTCTAATACGCTGGGTCTTTTCAGAGAGAACCAGCATATTAGAACGAAGGACCGGCTTCCCCGATCGCTGCACAGGGGAGCCGTTCCTCACCAAGAAGCATGACCTTTTGTTTTTTTTTTGTCATTTAGATGCCGCGGTTGTGCTTCTTCACCACGGCATCTAAAGGGTTAAATATCTGCAATCCGAATTATTGCCGGTAGCTGACATTAGCTGCGGGCCTACGGTGCCCATTGCGTGCGTGAATGGGTGCCACGTTTAAAGACCCTCCCAGTGCAGTACATGTACGGTGCTGGGAACGAAAGGGTTAAAAAGGTAATTGGTTTTGTCATGAGCCCATGACCGCACCAAGACCAGCTCCAGCCCAGAACACAAATGCCTATGGAGAGCTTTCAAGGGGTTGTCTCATCTCAGACATTGATGGCATAACACTAGAATATTCCATCAATGTCAGACAGTAGGAGATCCCTGGCTAGAGGCTGGATGTTATACACTGTGGTAATGGTAGATTGCATGGCTAGAGGCTGGATGTTATATACTGTGGTAATGGTAGATTGCATGGCTAGAGACTGGATGTTATATACTGTGGTAATGGTAGACTGCACGGCTAGAGGCTGGATGTTATACACTGTGGTAATGGTAGACTGTACGGCTAGAGGCTGGATGTTATACACTGTGGTAATGGTAGACTGCATGGCTAGAGGGTGGATGTTATACACTGTGGTAATGGTAGACTGCATGGCTAGAGGTCGGATGTTATACACTCTGGTAATGGTAGACTGTACGGCTAGAGGCTGGATGTTATACACTGTGGTAATGGTAGACTGCATGGCTAGAGGGTGGATGTTATACACTGTGGTAATGGTAGACTGCATGGCTAGGGGCTGGATGTTATATACTGTGGTAATGGTAGACTGCACGGCTAGAGGCTGGATGTTATACACTCTGGTAATGGTAGACTGTACGGCTAGAGGCTGGATGTTATACACTGTGGTAATGGTAGACTGCATGGCTAGAGGGTGGATGTTATACACTGTGGTAATGGTAGACTGCATGGCTAGGGGCTGGATGTTATATACTGTGGTAATGGTAGACTGCACGGCTAGAGGCTGGATGTTATACACTCTGGTAATGGTAGACTGTACGGCTAGAGGCTGGATGTTATACACTGTGGTAATGGTAGACTGCATGGCTAGAGGGTGGATGTTATACACTGTGGTAATGGTAGACTGCATGGCTAGAGGTCGGATGTTATACACTCTGGTAATGGTAGACTGCATGGCTAGAGGGTGGATGTTATACACTGTGGTAATGGTAGACTGCATGGCTAGAGGTCGGATGTTATACACTGTGGTAATGGTAGACTGCATGGCTAGTGGGTGGATGTTATACACTGTGGTAATGGTAGACTGCACGGCTAGAGGCTGGATGTTATACACTGTGGTAATGGTAGACTGCATGGGTAGAGGCTGGATGTTATACACTGTGGTAATGGTAGACTGCACGGCTAGAGGCTGGATGTTATACACTGTGGTAATGGTAGACTGCATGGCTAGAGGCTGGATGTTATACACTGTGGTAATGGTAGACTGCATGGCTAGAAGCTGGATGTTATACACTGTGGTAATGGTAGACTGCATGACTAGAGGCTGGATGTTATACACTGTGGTAATGGTAGACTGCACGGCTAGAGGCTGGATACTATACACTGTGGTAATGGTAGACTGCACGGCTAGAGGCTGGATGTTATACACTGTGGTAATGGTAGACTGCATGGCTAGAGGCTGGATGTTATACACTGTGGTAATGGTAGACTGCATGGCTAGATGATGGATGTTATACACTGTGGTAATGGTAGACTGCACGGCTAGAGGCTGGATGTTATACACTGTGGTAATGGTAGACTGCATGGCTAGAGGCTGGATGTTATACACTGTGGTAATGGTAGACTGCACGGCTAGAGGCTGGATGTTATACACTGTGGTAATGGTAGACTGCACGGCTAGAGGCTGGATGTTATACACTGTGGTAATGGTAGACTGTACGGCTAGAGGCTGGATGTTATACACTGTTGTAATGGTAGACTGCATGGCTAGAGGCTGGATGTTATACACTGTTGTAATGGTAGACTGCATGGCTAGAGGGAGGATGTTATACACTGTAGTAATGGTAGACTGCATGGCTAGTGGGTGGATGTTATACACTGTGGTAATGGTAGACTGCACGGCTAGAGGCTGGATGTTATACACTGTGGTAATGGTAGACTGCACGGCTAGAGGCTGGATACTATACACTGTGGTAATGGTAGACTGCACGGCTAGAGGCTGGATGTTATACACTGTGGTAATGGTAGACTGCATGGCTAGAGGCTGGATGTTATACACTGTGGTAATGGTAGACTGCACGGCTAGAGGCTGGATGTTATACACTGTGGTAATGGTAGACTGCACGGCTAGAGGCTGGATGTTATACACTGTGGTAATGGTAGACTGCACGGCTAGAGGCTGGATACTATACACTGTGGTAATGGTAGACTGCACGGCTAGAGGCTGGATGTTATACACTGTGGTAATGGTAGACTGCATGGCTAGAGGCTGGATGTTATACACTGTGGTAATGGTAGACTGCACGGCTAGAGGCTGGATGTTATACACTGTGGTAATGGTAGACTGCATGGCTAGAGGCTGGATGTTATACACTGTGGTAATGGTAGACTGCACGGCTAGAGGCTGGATGTTATACACTGTGGTAATGGTAGACTGCACGGCTAGAGGCTGGATGTTATACACTGTGGTAATGGTAGACTGCACGGCTAGAGGCTGGATACTATACACTGTGGTAATGGTAGACTGCACGGCTAGAGGCTGGATGTTATACACTGTGGTAATGGTAGACTGCATGGCTAGAGGCTGGATGTTATACACTGTGGTAATGGTAGACTGCACGGCTAGAGGCTGGATGTTATACACTGTGGTAAAGCAGCATTCTGTCTGGAAGCTTTCCGTTATAGCAATTCTGTTATTTTTTGTTTTAAGCATATTATAATGGAAAGCTAAACGCGAGTATGAACTCCCCTTTACCTGGCAGATGTAAGAAGGCCCTTCTCAATGGTGAAAGGAAACGGGTCTGTCAGAGTCTAGCAGAGAACCCAGAACACTGGTGGGAGGGGATAGATATGACTTTCCCAATTTAACTGCTATCCCAACTTCTGAAGAATGTACCCTTAGAAACATCGGAGACTTGGATTGGATCAGCAGATGATAATAAGCTCCATTTATATCCACGGTCGTCATCACACAGTGATTGAACTGTTGACTAAATGATCCTCGATCCAGATTTTTTTTGTATGGCAGATGTTTGTTCAAGTAAAGGGCATATATAAATAAGAAGTGACTTTTAAAATTACCTTTATTGAATCTTTAAGTGGGTATAGGTATGTATATACCGACAGTGAAGAGACTACATTTACTGAGGTTACTCAGTGCGGGAGTAGTAACCCCCAAAAAGAAAAACACACATAATGACAGGGTAAACACTTGATTAAAAGGGTACGGGGAGATGATTCTAACCCGGTAGTTACAGGGTAAGAAACAGGAACCAGCTACCCCTAGAAGCCCTAGAGGTCTGCTGTGCCTAGGGCGGCCCCTAATGGTGGAGGTTCCCTGGCCCCGAATCTAGTGCTATCCGGTCCCTAAAAATCCCTACATACAAAATGTTCCAGGATGATATGGTAAAGAATAAATGGTGCTCTTTATGAATGAATGTCACCCTTATTCTCTTAAACCAAAACAGATAATCACTAATAATCCCCGACGCGTTTCACCTAAAATTTATCAGGTTCATCAGGGGGTAACATAATAGATGGATACTGTGTGATACTATTTGTGGTACTTAGCTTTGCGGCCTGGTCACCGGCACTGATGGGCGGGCTTTAGCGCTGCTCTTGCCAGTAAAACGACTAGGACAGCACTAAAGCCCGCCCATCAGAGCCGGTGATGTCACCAAACACACTGCCGAGCGTAAGCCTCCGCCCGGCAGTGTGTTATTGTAAACAAAAGAGCCCGTGCCCTGCGCAATCTAGCACAGGGCAAGGGAGCGCATCAGAGCATGAGATGCTCCGATGCTAACATCAGGGGGGCTGCCGGGGGGAAAATAAGGTGATGTCCGGATTCAGCTTTGAACGCGGACAACCCCTTTAACTGTTCTGCTGGAGCTGAGCTTGCACTGTGGGAAAAGTACTTAAAGGGAACCTGTCACCGGGATTTTATACATATGCTAATTAACCTGAGATGAGTCAGGGACAGGACTAATCTCAGGTTCATTTGCATATTGATCAAATCGGTTTTTTTTCCCACAATATAAGCACACAGCTATGGGGACTGGGTATTGCGGATGTGCTAGCGGCCATCTAACACCCATGTCCTCAGCTCTGTACACACAATCCCGGTGACAGGTTCCCTTTAAACACAACTGGCTTGAGAAGAGACATGAAAAGAACTACGGACATGTAAAGAGGTTGGAATCTGCCGGGATTTAACTGTCTCAACACCTCAAGCAGGTGGTGTCCTACGCCTGCAATCAACGGACCTCTTCATGCTCTACTGGGCTTGTGAGTGGAGTTTAAAGGGTTTCTGTCATCAGAAGAATGGTTCTGTATCTGGCTGAGATAAGCGATGTGCTGATGTCTGACTTATAACTCGCTGCCTGCCGCCGTTCCATCAAAATAATGACTGGACAAGGGCGTGCCAAAGGGTGAGAGGACGGAGCCTCTAGGTGCTGCAGCAACGCCCCACTACTTGCACCTAGAGGCTCATTAGCATATGATAAAAGTCATTATTTTGAGGGAACGGCGGCAGGCAGGGAGTTATAAGTCAGAGCGTTATGTTCTGCTGACATCAGCGCATCGCTAATCTCAGCCAGATACAGAACCATTTTCTGATGACAGAAACCCTTTAAAGAACAGGAGTTTAGGAGCAGGAAACTAAGGTTGGATAGAATGTCCCTGTGTGTTGTTGGCTTGATTCCAGCTCGTCCTCCAACTACAGCAGACGGGGTCTAATTCTAACTCATATTTAGGATTTTCCTTCTTTACTGTTCATCCCCATTAAACATGTGCTCCATGGACAATGCCACTAAGTGTGTGTCCTCGGCAGTGTGTCCGTGCCTTAAGAGCCGGCGGTCACGTGCACATATTCTCTGCTTTCTTACATCTATTTAGTACAAAGCCGCAGTGAAGGCCCCTCACAAGAGCTTAACTCAGAAACTAATCGAGAACCTACAAAAGAACACTGATTGCTGATAAGCTATAAAAATATTGTTTTATTAAATATGTAATTAAAAGCAAACAGAGAGATGACAAATGCACAAAGTGCAGCACAATCCTGGGAGAGCTGATAAAGTACAAAAAATATATAAAAACAGAAATGATCCAAATAGAGCAAAGCTACCATATAAAGTATATATTGAAAGAGTGCCCACTATTGGTAGGAGTACAAGTAATATCATCAGATATAAAGTGCAAGCTTATGTATATAAGGAGAGGAGAGGTAGCCCTCCAATGTATATACCTATTCTATTAGTCTAGGCGGATAGTAAAGTGCAAGCTTATGTATATAAGGAGAGGTAGCCCTCCAATGTATATATCTATACCTATTCTATTAGTCTAGGCGGATAGTCAAGTGCAAGTTACACAATAGTTACAAGAAGAAACACATGGTAAGTGTTAGATCAGAAAGCAAGAAAACCGCAAGAGGTATAACAGGTAAGCAGGTATATGGAGTGCGGTCACATACCGTGTAGGAAGTAATAGGAAGTCCACAGGAAGACTGCACACCCCGACGCGGGGAGAGGAAATCGAAACGCGGGTCAGGGTGTGCAGTCTTCCTGTGGACTTACGTACTTTATCAGCTCTCCCAGGATTGTGCTGCACTTTGTGCATTTGTCATCTCTCTGTTTGCTTTTAATTACATATTTAATAAAACAATATTTTTATAGCTTATCAGCAATCAGTGTTCTTTTGTAGGTTCTTTCTTATATCTATGTATACACGCTTATCTCCGCTTTCTTATATCTATGTATACACGCTTATCTCCGCTTTCTTATATCTATGTATACACGCTTATCTCCGCTTTCTTATATCTATGTATACACGCTTATCTCCGCTTTCTTCTATCTATGTATACACGCTTATCTCCGCTTTCTTATATCTATGTATACACGCTTATCTCCGCTTTCTTATATCTATGTATACACGCTTATCTCCGCTTTCTTCTATGTACACACGCTTATCTCCGCTTTCTTCTATCTATGTATACACGCTTATCTCCGCTTTCTTCTATGTATACACGCTTATCTCCGCTTTCTTCTATCTATGTATACACGCTTATCTCCGCTTTCTTCTATCTATGTATACACGCTTATCTCCGCTTTCTTCTATCTATGTATACACGCTTATCTCCGCTTTCTTCTATCTATGTATACACGCTTATCTCTGCTTTCTTCTATCTATGTATACACGCTTATCTCCGCTTTCTTCTATCTATGTATACACGCTTATCTCTGCTTTCTTCTATCTATGTATACACGCTTATCTCTGCTTTCTTATATCTACGTATACACGCTTATCTCTGCTTTCTTCTATCTACGTATACACGCTTATCTCTGCTTTCTTATATCTACGTATACACGCTTATCTCTGCTTTCTTATATCTACGTATACACGCTTATCTCTGCTTTCTTCTATCTATGTATACACGCCTTTCTCTGCTTTCTTATATCTATGTATACACGCTTATCTCTGCTTTCTTATATCTACGTATACACGCTTATCTCTGCTTTCTTCTATCTATGTATACACGCTTTTCTCTGCTTTCTTATATCTGTGTAACATAGTTACATCTGTCCATCCAGTTCGGCCTGTTATCCTGCAAGTTGATCCAGAGGAAGGGAAAAAACCCTGTGAGGTAGAAGCCAATTTTCCTCACTTTAGGGGAATAAAAAAATCCCTTCCCGACTCCAATCAGAATAACTCCCTGGATCAACGACCCCCCTCTAGTAGCTAGGGCCTGTAATATTATTACGCTCCAGAAATACATCCAGGCCCCTCTTGAATTCCTTTATTGTACTCACCATCACCACCTCCTCAGGCAGAGAGTCCATAGTCTCACTGCTCTTACCATAAAGAGCCCATAGTCTCACCGCTCTTACAGTATAGAGTCCATAGTCTCACTGCTCTTACAGTATAGAGTCCATAGTCTCACTGCTCTTACAGTATAGAGTCCATAGTCTCACTGCTCTTACCGTAAAGAGTCCATAGTCTCACTGCTCTTACTGTAAAGAGTCTATAGTCTCACTGCTCTTACAGTAAAGAGTCCATAGTCTCACTGCTCTTACAGTAAAGAGTCCATAGTCTCACTGCTATTACAGTAAAGAGTCCATAGTCTCACTGCTCTTACAGTAAAGAGTCCATAGTCTCACTGCTCTTACAGTAAAGAGTCCATAGTCTCACTGCTCTTACTGTAAAGAGTCTATAGTCTCACTGCTCTTACTGTAAAGAGTCCATAGTCTCACTGCTCTTACAGTAAAGAGTCCATAGTCTCACTGCTCTTACCGTAAAGAGTCCATAGTCTCAGTGCTCTTACTGCAAAGAGTCCATAGTCTCACTGCTCTTACCGTAAAGAGTCCATAGTCTCACTGCTCTTACTGTAAAGAGTCCATAGTCTCACTGCTCTTACAGTAAAGAGTCCATAGTCTCAATGCTCTTACAGTAAAGAGTCCATAGTCTCACTGCTCTTACAGTAAAGAGTCCATAGTCTCACTGCTCTTACAGTAAAGAGTCCACAGTCTCACTGCTCTTACAGTAAAGAGTCCACAGTCTCACTGCTCTTACAGTAAAGAGTCCACAGTCTCACTGCTCTTACAGTAAAGAGTCCACAGTCTCACTGCTCTTACAGTAAAGAGTCCACAGTCTCACTGCTCTTACAGTAAAGAGTCCATAGTCTCACTGCTCTTACAGTAAAGAGTCCACAGTCTAACTGCTCGTACAGTAAAGAGTCCACAGTCTCACTGCTCTTACAGTAAAGAGTCCACAGTCTCACTGCTCTTACAGTAAAGAGTCCATAGTCTCACTGCTCTTACAGTAAAGAGTCCATAGTCTCACTGCTCTTACAGTAAAGAGTCCATAGTCTCACTGCTCTTACAGTAAAGAGTCCATAGTCTCACTGCTCTTACAGTAAAGAGTCCACAGTCTCGCTGCTCTTACAGTAAAGAGTCCATAGTCTCACTGCTCTTACAGTAAAGAGTCCATAGTCTCACTGCTCTTACAGTAAAGAGTCCATAGTCTCACTGCTCTTACAGTAAAGAGTCCATAGTTTCACTGCTCTTACAGTAAAGAGTCCATAGTCTCACTGCTCTTACCGTAAAGAATCCTCTTCTATGTTTGTGTACAAACCTTCTTTCCTCCAGACACAGAGGATGTCCCCTCGTCACAGTCACAGTCCTGGGGATAAATAGATGATGGGATAGATCTCTGTACTGACCCCTGATATATTTATATATAGTAATTAGATCTCCCCTCAGTCGTCTTTTTTCTAAAGTGAATAACCCTAATGTTGATAATCTTTCAGGGTCCTGTAGTTGCCCCATTCCAGTTATTACTTTAGTTGCCCTCCTCTGGACCCTCTCCAGCTCTGCTATGTCTGCCTTGTTCACTGGAGCCCAGAACTGTACACAGTCCTCCATGTGTGGTCTGACTAGTGATGTGTAAAGTGGTAGGAATATGTTCTCATCACCGGCATCTATGCCCCTTCTGATGAAACCCATTATCTTATTGGCCTTGGCAGCAGCTGCCTGACACTGGTTTTTGCAGCTTAGTTTGCAGTTTATTAAAATTCCTAGATCCTTTTCCATGTCAGTGTTACCCAGTGTTTTACCATTTAGTATGTACGGGTGACTTGCATTATTCCTTCCCATGTGCATAACCTTACATTTGTTAAACCTCATCTGCCACTTATTTGCCCAAGCCTCTAATCTATCCAGATCACTCTGTAGTAGTATACTGTCCTCTGTAGTGTATATATACAGTATACTGTCCTCTGTAGATTATATATATATATATATATATACACACACAGTATACTGTCCTCTGTAGTGTATACACAGTATACTGTCCTCTGTAGTGTATACACAGTATACTGTCCTCTGTAGTGTATACACAGTATACTGTCCTCTGTAGTGTATACACAGTATACTGTCCTCTGTAGTGTATACACAGTATACTGTCCTCTGTAATATATATATACACAGTATACTGTCCTCTGTAATATATATATACACAGTATACTGTCCTCTGTAATATATATATACACAGTATACTGTCCTCTGTAATATATATATACACAGTATACTGTCCTCTGTAATATATATATACACAGTATACTGTCCTCTGTAATATATATATATACACAGTATACTGTCCTCTGTAATATATATATATATACACAGTATACTGTCCTCTGTAATATATATATATATACACAGTATACTGTCCTCTGTAATATATATATACACAGTATACTGTCCTCTGTAATATATATATACACAGTATACTGTCCTCTGTAATATATATATACACAGTATACTGTCCTCTGTAATATATATATACACAGTATACTGTCCTCTGTAATATATATATACACAGTATACTGTCCTCTGTAATATATATATATATACACAGTATACTGTCCTCTGTAATATATATATATACACAGTATACTGTCCTCTGTAGTATATATATACACAGTATACTGTCCTCTGTAGTATATATATACACAGTATACTGTCCTCTGTAGTATATATATACACACAGTATACTGTCCTCTGTAGTATATATATACACAGTATACTGTCCTCTGTAGTATATATATACACACAGTATACTGTCCTCTGTAGTATATATATACACAGTATACTGTCCTCTGTAGTATATATATACACAGTATACTGTCCTCTGTAGTATATATACACAGTATACTGTCCTCTGTAGTATATATATACAGTATACTGTCCTCTGTAGTATATATATACAGTATACTGTCCTCTGTAGTATATATATACAGTATACTGTCCTCTGTAGTATATATATACAGTATACTGTCCTCTGTAGTATATATATACACAGTATACTGTCCTCTGTAGTATATATATACACACAGTATACTGTCCTCTGTAGTATATATATACACAGTATACTGTCCTCTGTAGTATATATATACACAGTATACTGTCCTCTGTAGTATATATATACACACAGTATACTGTCCTCTGTAGTATATATATACACAGTATACTGTCCTCTGTAGTATATATATACACAGTATACTGTCCTCTGTAGTATATATACACAGTATACTGTCCTCTGTAGTATATATATACAGTATACTGTCCTCTGTAGTATATATATACAGTATACTGTCCTCTGTAGTATATATATACAGTATACTGTCCTCTGTAGTATATATATACAGTATACTGTCCTCTGTAGTATATATATACAGTATACTGTCCTCTGTAGTATATATACAGTATACTGTCCTCTGTAGTATATATACACAGTATACTGTCCTCTGTAGTATATATACACAGTATACTGTCCTCTGTAGTATATATACAGTATACTGTCCTCTGTAGTATATATACAGTATACTGTCCTCTGTAGTATATATACAGTATACTGTCCTCTGTAGTATATATACAGTATACTGTCCTCTGTAGTATATATACAGTATACTGTCCTCTGTAGTATATATACAGTATACTGTCCTCTGTAGTATATATACAGTATACTGTCCTCTGTAGTATATATACAGTATACTGTCCTCTGTAGTATATATACAGTATACTGTCCTCTGTAGTATATATACAGTATACTGTCCTCTGTAGTATATATACAGTATACTGTCCTCTAGTATATATACAGTATACTGTCCTCTGTAGTATATATACAGTATACTCTCCTCTGTAGTATATATACAGTATACTCTCCTCTGTAATATATATATACACAGTATACTGTCCTATGTAGTATATATATATAGAGTATACTGTCCTCTGTAGTATATATATACAGTATACTGTCCTCTAGTATATATATATACAGTATACTGTCCTCTGTAGTGTATATACAGTATACTGTCCTCTGTAGTATATATATATAGTATACTGTCCTCTGTAGTATATATATATACACAGTATACTGTCCTCTGTAGTATATATACAGTATACTGTCCTCTGTAGTATATATACAGTATACTGTCCTCTGTAGTATATATACAGTATACTGTCCTCTGTAGTATATATATACAGTATACTGTCCTCTGTAGTATATATATACAGTATACTGCCCTCTGTAGTATATATACAGTATACTGCCCTCTGTAGTGTATATACAGTATACTGCCCTCTGTAGTGTATATACAGTATACTGTCCTCTGTAGTGTATATACAGTATACTGTCCTCTGTAGTGTATATACAGTATACTGTCCTCTGTAGTGTATATACAGTATACTGTCCTCTGTAGTGTATATACAGTATACTGTCCTCTGTAGTGTATATACAGTATACTGTCCTCTGTAGTGTATATACAGTATACTGTCCTCTGTAGTGTATATACAGTATACTGTCCTCTGTAGTGTATATACAGTATACTGTCCTCTGTAGTGTATATACAGTATACTGTCCTCTGTAGTGTATATACAGTATACTGTCCTCTGTAGTGTATACACAGTATACTGTCCTCTGTAGTATATATACACAGTATACTGTCCTCTGTAGTGTATATACAGTATACTGTCCTCTGTAGTGTATATACAGTATACTGTCCTCTGTAGTGTATATACAGTATACTGTCCTCTGTAGTGTATATACAGTATACTGTCCTCTGTAGTGTATATACAGTATACTGTCCTCTGTAGTGTATATACAGTATACTGTCCTCTGTAGTGTATATACAGTATACTGTCCTCTAGTATATATATATAGTATACTGTCCTCTGTAGTGTATATACAGTATACTGTCCTCTGTAGTGTATACAGTATACTCTCCTCTGTAGTATATATACAGTATACTGTCCTCTGTAGTATATATAGGGTATACTGTCCTCTGTAGTGTATATACAGTATACTGTCCTCTGTAGTGTATATATATATATATATATATATATATATATACACAGTATACTGTCCTCTGTAATATATATACAGTATACTGTCCTCTGTAGTATATATATATACAGTATACTGTCCTCTGTAGTATATATATACACAGTATATTGTCCTCTGTAGTATATATACAGTATACTGTCCTCTGTAGTATATATACAGTATACTGTCCTCTGTAGTATATATACAGTATACTGTCCTCTGTAGTATATATATACAGTATACTGTCCTCTGTAGTATATATATACAGTATACTGTCCTCTGTAGTATATATATACAGTATACTGCCCTCTGTAGTATATATATACAGTATACTGCCCTCTGTAGTATATATATACAGTATACTGCCCTCTGTAGTATATATATACAGTATACTGCCCTCTGTAGTGTATATACAGTATACTGCCCTCTGTAGTGTATATACAGTATACTGCCCTCTGTAGTGTATATACAGTATACTGCCCTCTGTAGTGTATATACAGTATACTGCCCTCTGTAGTGTATATACAGTATACTGTCCTCTGTAGTGTATATACAGTATACTGTCCTCTGTAGTGTATATACAGTATACTGTCCTCTGTAGTGTATATACAGTATACTGTCCTCTGTAGTATATATACAGTATACTGTCCTCTGTAGTATATATACACAGTATACTGTCCTCTGTAGTGTATATACAGTATACTGTCCTCTGTAGTGTATATACAGTATACTGTCCTCTGTAGTGTATATACAGTATACTGTCCTCTGTAGTGTATATACAGTATACTGTCCTCTGTAGTATATATACAGTATACTGCCCTCTGTAGTGTATATACAGTATACTGTCCTCTGTAGTGTATATACAGTATACTGTCCTCTGTAGTGTATATACAGTATACTGTCCTATGTAGTGTATATACAGAATACTGTCCTCTGTAGTATATATACAGTATACTGTTCTCTGTAGTATATATATACAGTATACTGTCCTCTGTAGTATATATACAGTATACTGTCCTCTGTAGTATATATATACAGTATACTGTCCTCTGTAGTATATATATACAGTATTCTGTCCTCTGTAGTATATATATACAGTATTCTGTCCTCTGTAGTATATATATACAGTATTCTGTCCTCTGTAATGTATATACAGTATTCTGTCCTCTGTAGTATATATACAGTATTCTGTCCTCTGTAATGTATATACAGTATACTGTTCTCTGTAGTGTATATACAGTATACTGTCCTCTGTAGTGTATATACAGTATACTGTCCTCTGTAGTATATATACAGTATACTGTCCTCTGTAGTGTATATACAGTATACTGTCCTCTGTAGTGTATATACAGTATACTGTCCTCTGTAGTATATATACACAGTATACTGTCCTCTGTAGTATATATATATACAGTATACTGTCCTCTGTAGTGTATATACAGTATACTGTCCTCTGTAGTGTATATACAGTATACTGTCCTCTGTAGTGTATATACAGTATACTGTCCTCTGTAGTGTATATACAGTATACTGTCCTCTGTAGTGTATATACAGTATACTGTCCTCTGTAGTGTATATACAGTATACTGTCCTCTGTAGTGTATATACAGTATACTGTCCTCTGTAGTATATATACAGTATACTGTCCTCTGTAGTATATATATATATACAGTATACTGTCCTCTGTAGTATATATATATACAGTATACTGTCCTCTGTAGTATATATATACACAGTATATTGTCCTCTGTAGTATATATATATATACAGTATACTGTCCTCTGTAGTATATATACAGTATACTGTCCTCTGTAGTATATATACAGTATACTGTCCTCTGTAGTATATATACAGTATACTGTCCTCTGTAGTATATATACAGTATACTGTCCTCTGTAGTATATATACAGTATACTGTCCTCTGTAGTATATATACAGTATACTGTCCTCTGTAGTATATATACAGTATACTGTCCTCTGTAGTATATATACAGTATACTGTCCTCTGTAGTATATATACAGTATACTGTCCTCTGTAGTATATATACAGTATACTGTCCTCTGTAGTATATATACAGTATACTGTCCTCTGTAGTATATATACAGTATACTGTCCTCTGTAGTATATATACAGTATACTGTCCTCTGTAGTATATATACACAGTATACTGTCCTCTGTAGTATATATACAGTATACTGTCCTCTGTAGTATATACACAGTATACTGTCCTCTGTAGTATATACACAGTATACTGTCCTCTTCAGTGTAAATTACTTTACACAGTTTAGTGTCATCTGCGAAAATTGATACTTTACTATGCAAGCCTTCTACAAGATCTTACCCCTCAGGTACCCCACTAGTGACAGTGACCCCTCGAGTACTGACCCCTGAGGTACCCCACTAGTGACAGTGACCCCTCCAGTACTGACCCCTGAGGTACCCCACTAGTGACAGTGACCCCTCTAGTACTGACCCCTGAGGTACCCCACTAGTGAGTGACCCCTCCAGTACTGACCTCTGAGGTACCCCACTAGTGACTGTGACCCCCCCAGTACTGACCCCTGTGGTACCCAACTAGTGACAGTAACCCCTCCAGTACTGACCCCTGAGGTACCCCACTAGTAACAGTGACCCCTCCAGTACTGACCCCTGAGGTACCCCACTAGTGACAGTGACCCAATCTGAGTGTGTACCATTAATACCCACCCTCTGTTTTCTATCACTCAGCCAGTTACTTACCCACTTACAGACGTTTTCTCCCAGTCCGAGCATTCTCATTTTATATACTAACCTTTTATGTGGTACAGTGTCAGATGCTTTGGAGAAGTCCAGATATACGACATCCATTGATTCGCCGCTGTCAAGTCTAGAACTTACCTCCTCATAGAAACTGATTAAATTAGTCTGACATGACCGATCCCTCACGAAGCCATGCTGATATGGCGTTATTTGCTTATTTCCGTTGAGATGCTCTAATATAGCATCTCTCAGAAAACCTTCAAACTGTTTACCCACAACAGATGTTACACTTACCGGCCTATAGTTTCCAGGCTCTGTTTTTGGACCCTTTTTGAATATTGGCACCACATTTGCTATGCGCCAATCCTGTGGGACATTCCCTGTCAGTATAGAGTCCGCAAATATCAGAAATAAGGGTCTGGCTATGACATTACTTAATTCACTTATGATACGGGGGTGTATGCCATCTGGTCCTGGCGATTTGTCTATTTTAATCTTTAAGTCGCTGATGTACTTCTTCCTGGGTCAGACAGGACACTTTTAATGGGGAATTTCTTTTTACATTCAGAATTTCATCTGACAGTTTATTTTCCTCAGTGAATACATTGGAGAAAAAATATTTAACAGCTTTTCTTTCTCCTCGTCGCTCTCTGCGACTCCCCCCTCATCACTCTGTAGAGGGCCGACACCTTCAGATTTATACTTTTTAACATTTACAGTTGTGTTAAAAATTATCCAACCCCCAATGCTGTAAAGGGTTTTAGGGAATTTAGTGTACATTTGTAATTGTGTTCAGAATGAAATCTTACAAGGACTTTTTAAAGAACCAAATGCAACTAAAATGACATCAATTGTTTTTGTAATACAGTATTAAATTTTTTTTTTGTGATTTCTTCATTGACAATTATTCAACCCCTTAAAGACTACCACTCTTAAGAACAGAGGTTCATTCAAGTGTTTTCGATCAGGTATTGCAAACACCTGTGGATGTCAAGGAGCAGCAATCAAGCATAATAAGCACCAATTAGGCCGATGTAAAAGGACTGTGATACTCGGCTCCTTCTAGACATTTACTGGGGTGTTTACAAACATGGTGAAGTCAAGAGAATGGTCCAGGAAGACAAGAGAAGAGGTGATTTCTCTTCACAGGAAGGGCAATGGCTATAAGAAGATGGCAGAGATGTTAAACATACCAAGAGACACCATAGGAAGCATCATTCACAAATTCAAGGCACAGGGCACTGTTGAAACGCTACCTGGTCGTGGCAGAAAGAAGATGCTGACTTCGACTGCTGTGCGCTACCTGAAGCGCAAAGTGGAGTAAAGTCCCCGTGTGACTGCTGAGGAACTGAAGAAAGATCTGTCAGATGTGGGCACTGAAGTCTCAGCTCAGAAAATAAGGCGCACACTGCGTAATGAAGGCCTCCATGCCAGAACTCCCAGGCGCACCCCCTTGTGTCTCCAAAGAATAAGAAGAGTCGACTGCAGTATGCCAAAAGTCACGTGGACAAACCACAAAAGTGTTCTGTGGACTGATGAAACAAAACTAGAACTGTTTGGGCCCATGGATCAACGCTATGTTTGGAGGAGGAAGAACAAGGCCTATGAAGAAAAGAACACCTTGCCTACTGTGAAGCATGGCGGGGCGTCAATCATGCTTTGGGGCTGTTTTGCTTCTACAGGTACAGGGAAGCTTCAGCGTGTGCAAGGTACCATGAATTCTCTTCAGTACCAGGAGATATTGGATGGAAATGTGATGCAGTCCGTCACAAACCTGAGGCTTGGGAGACGTTGGACCTTCCAACAGGACAATGATCCCAAGCATGCCTCCAAGTCCACTAGAGCATGGCTGCAGATTAAAGGCTGGAACATTGTGAAGTGGCCATCGCAGTCACCAGACTTAAATCCGATTGAGAACCTCTGGTGGGACTTAAAGAAAGCAGTTGCAGAGCGCAAGCCTAAGAATGGGACTGAACTGGAGGCTTCTGCCCATGAAGAATGGGCGAAGATACCCGTAGATCGCTGCAAGACACTTGTGTCAAGCTATGCTTCACGTTTACAAGCTGTTATAACTGGAGAAGGATGTTGTACTAAGTACTAAGATTGGATGTCACTTGGGGGTTGAATAAAACTGATAATGATGTGAGCACAGAAAAGACATTGGTGGTGATTTCATCATAAATGTTATGTTATATTTGTCTGACTTACAAGACGACTGAAATGATCAAAATCAATGTCAAACTGGAAAAAACACTCAATTTCAGTGGGGGTTGAATCATTTTGAACACAACTGTATATAATTGAAGAACATTTTAGGGTTAGTTTTACTCTCTTTGGCAATTAATCTCTCGGTCTCTAGTTTGGCCGCTTTTATTTGTTTTTTACATGTTCTATTCTTTTTCCTTATAGTTTTTCAGTGCTTCCTCGCTCCCCTCCTGTTTTAGTGATTTATATGCTTCCTTTTTGTCATTTATTGCTTTCTTTACAGTTCTGTTTATCCACATTGGTTTCTTCTTGTTCCTTAACCCTTTATTCCCATACGGTATTTACCTCTCACAATGAGATTTTAGGATGCTTTTAAAGATATCCTATTTTGTGGCTGTATTTTTATTTTTGAGGACTTTGTCCCAGTTAGTTTGGCCTATGGCCTCTCTTGGCTAAATTTAGCTTTTTTGAAGTTTGGTATTTTTGTTCCTCCCTGTAGAAACGCTCTTTTGAATGATAATTGGAAGGTTATTACTTTCTGGTCACTATTTCCCCGGTGTCCCCCGACCTGCACGTCTGTTGTTCTGTCAGGTCTATTGGTTAGTACTAAGTCCAGTATGGCCGTCCCTCTAGTCGGGTCCTGGACCAGTTGGGAGAGGTCATTGTCTTTGGTTATTGCCAAGAACCTGTTTCCTCTATGAGATATACAGGTCTCAGTTTCCCAGTATATATCTGCGGAGTTCCCCCATAATAACCTCCTCATTATGATTTGCCGCCTCGTCTATCTCGTTTAGTAGTAGATTTTCTGTGGACTCCGGTATATTAGGTGGTTTATAGTAAACTCCTATTAGTAATTTATTATTGTTTTTGTCTCCATGTATCTCTACCCATAGTGACTCCACATGTCCATGTCCCTCACTTATATCTTCTCGGACTGTGGGCTTTAGACAGGACTTTGCATAAAGGAGAACCCCTAAACAGACTGTAACCTTGTACATTAACTGCCCAGTCATAGCCATCATCCAGCCATGTCTCAGTTATTCCCACTGTCATAGCTATCATCCAGCCGTGTCTCAGTTATTCCCACTGTCATAGCTATCATCCAGCCGTGTCTCAGTTATTCCCACTGTCATAGCTATCATCCAGCCGTGTCTCAGTTATTCCCACTGTCATAGCTATCATCCAGCCGTGTCTCAGTTATTCCCACTGTCATAGCTATCATCCAGCCGTGTCTCAGTTATTCCCACTGTCATAGCTATCATCCAGCCGTGTCTCAGTTATTCCCACTGTCATAGCTATCATCCAGCCGTGTCTCAGTTATTCCCACTGTCATAGCTATCATCCAGCCGTGTCTCAGTTATTCCCACTGTCATAGCTATCATCCAGCCGTGTCTCAGTTATTCCCACTGTCATAGCTATCATCCAGCCGTGTCTCAGTTATTCCCACTGTCATAGCTATCATCCAGCCGTGTCTCAGTTATTCCCACTGTCATAGCTATCATCCAGCCGTGTCTCAGTTATTCCCACTGTCATAGCTATCATCCAGCCGTGTCTCAGTTATTCTCAGTCATAGCTATCATCCAGCCGTGTCTCAGTTATTCCCACTGTCATAGCTATCATCCAGCCGTGTCTCAGTTATTCCCACTGTCATAGCTATCATCCAGCCATGTCTCAGTTATTCCCACTGTCACAGCTATCATCCAGCCATGTCTCAGTTATTCCCACTGTCATAGTTATCATCCAGCCGTGTCTCAGTTATTCCCACTGTCATAGCTATCATCCAGCCATGTCTCAGTTATTCCCACTGTCACAGCTATCATCTAGCCATGTCTCAGTTATTCCCACTGTCATAGCTATCATCCAGCCATGTCTCAGTTATTCCCACTGTCACAGCTATCATCCAGCCATGTCTCAGTTATTCCCACTGTCATAGTTATCATCCAGCCGTGTCTCAGTTATTCCCACTGTCATAGCTATCATCCAGCCGTGTCTCAGTTATTCCCACTGTCATAGCTATCATCCAGCCGTGTCTCAGTTATTCCCACTGTCATAGCTATCATCCAGCCGTGTTTCAGTTAAAGTTATTTTTTCGATTTTCCTTTTGATGTGCTATCTGCCACTGTTACAATAAACCTACCATTGAAATGATACTGTTCTGAGACTTTTCATTTCTTTGTCATTGGACAAACTTACAAAATCAGTGAGGGGTCAAATAATTATTTCCTCCACTGTATGTATACACACTTTTCTCCGCTTTCTTATATCTACGTATACACGCTTATCTCCGCTTTCTTATATCTATGTATACACGCTTTTCTCTGCTTTCTTATATCTATGTATACACGCTTATCTCCGCTTTCTTATATCTATGTATACACACTTTTCTCCGCTTTCTTATATCTATGTATACACGCTTATCTCTGCTTTCTTATATCTACGTATACACGCTTATATCCGCTTTCTTATATCTATGTATACACGCTTATCTCCGCTTTCTTATATCTACGTATACACGCTTATCTCTGCTTTGTGATTCGTCTATCGCTGTAGTAGCTTTTTTACGTGTTGAACCTGTGTTTCTGACTCAGGTGTTTGAGCCTGTAAAGTGCCGTCAGTTGAGGGTCTCCTTTGTCAGGAGTCCTGAATGTATAAGGTCTGAAACGCGTAGACGAGACTCTCCTGTACTGGAAGCATTCCTCTGCTGCAGGATGGAGCTGGATCCCGTGTTCTATTTGTCAAGTGTAACCAAGGTATGGAGTCTGACTCTAAAAAATAAAAAGCACTGCAGCAAAGAGACGCTGCAGTGACGTGAGAATACGGCGAGGCCACCCTTTACTAACCAGCCACCAGTATCACCCAAGTGCTGGACCTCCACCAACCAACCTCCATATCCGTGCTGATGCCAGTGAAGAATTGCACTAAAGCCTATGTTGCAAGTGCTACAGGGACCCCAGGGAGGTAAGTAGGACACTGACACTACATCAGGGCCACTACCACTCCTGTCCTCTACACTGGCTCCCACAGAGGCTTGCTGCACACGGCATCTGAGGGGTTAAATGTCCATGATCTGCATTATTGCCGATTGTGTACTGGGCCACCAAATGTGTGTAAGACATCAGGTGGTTACGGTGCTCACTCGGCTCCTGAGCAGGCGCCACCTCTAAAGACCCAACTTGTCTGAATGAGGTTAAGGTTGTGTTTGTTTTAGGTTTAATTCAGCCAGAATCTGCTGTCGGGGAAGAGTCAGTGGGGCCCCCTGAAGAGCACATCATACAGACAGCCCACCCTTAGCACTGATCCTGGCCATTACTGCAGCTGGTAATCAGCCTTGTCCTGACTGGACCCTGGAAAGACAACTCCCTCCGCTCCTGCACATAACACAGGGGTCACTGCCCGGAGTGCTACTTTACTACAGCTCTGAGGTGGAGCCTCACCTGAAGAAACTTAGGAATCCAGTATCCCATACCTGTGGTGACATGGACTGGAAGGTCCTCCTCCACCTCACTCTTACACAGGGGATCGCCCATCATCCGCTCTTCTTCATCCTCCACTTTAATATCAGTCACATCTTCCCCCTGATTTGTCATCTGTAACAATTCAGGACAATACAGCAGACGGGTGGGAAATCTAACAGGTCCAAGTAAGAGACCCCCACCATCTATGACCCCCCTATATAGAGGTCTACAGGGCTCAGCTCCTTCTACCTGATGGTTCTCTGGGGGCTTCTCCTCTGGACAGTCCTGGAAGTACAGAGGTTGGCGACATCTCTCGAGGGGATTTCTCCTCCTGGATCCATCTGTGGAGACACAAGCGCACGGTGACTGAATACATGGCCTCCCGTAGATCTATACATTACTGTAGTGCAACGGCAGCATAAAGCGCATGGCGTCATAGCAACCAATGACGCCGTGCGCTCCTGCTCTCAGCAGGAATCCAGGCCGGGATACCACGGACCGCTCACGGCCATGTTCCACGGCCGTGTGCATTCGGCCTTTCACGAGGAAATGAAGAGTGATGGTTGGTACATTAAGGGACCTTACAAGGTGAGGGTTACCCACAAAGAGGATCAGTTCATCACCTCATCATACTTCTGAGCTGTTGATAGCCACAGCTATCTGACTTTTCTAGCCACCGCTACAAGACGAGGTCATTGAATATCCCCCTATAGTCACCTAGAGGATAAGCACTGCACAGAGGATTCCGCTTTTTGTAGACCGTCACAGATATTGAAAAAAAGATTCAAAGTACAGGAAGAAGTACAACAGCGACTTAAAAATATTAAAATAGACAAATCGCCAGGGCCAGATGGCATACACCCCCGTATCCTAAGGGAATTAAGTAATATCATAGCCAGACCCTTATTTCTGATATTTAGGACTCTATACTGACAGGGAATGTCCCACAGGATTGGCGCATGGCAAATGTGGTGCCAATATTCAAAAAGGGTTCAAAAACAGAGCCTGGAAACTTTAGGCCGGTAAGTGCAACATCTGTTGTGGGTAAACTGTTTGAAGGTTTTCTGAGAGATGCTATCTTGGAGGATCTCAATGAAGATAAGCAAATACCGCCATATCAGCATGGCTTCATGAGGGATCGGTCATGTAAAACTAATTTAATCAGTTTCTATGAGGAGGTAAGTACTAGACTTGACAGCGGCGAATCAATGGATGTCGTATATCTGGACTTCTCCAAAGCATCTGACACTGTACCACATAAAAGGTTAGTATATAAAACGAGAATGCTCGGACTGGGAGAAAACGTCTGTAAGTGGGTAAGTAACTGGATGAGGGATAGAAAACAGAGGGTGGGTATTAACGGTACACACTCAGATTGGGTCACTGTCACTAGTGGGGTACCTCAGGGGTCAGTACTGGGGGGGTCACTGTCACTAGTGGGGTACCTCAGGGGTCAGTACTGGAGGGGTCACTGTCACTAGTGGGGTACCTCAGGGGTCAGTACTGGAGGGGTCACTGTCACTAGTGGGGTACCTCAGGGGTCAGTACTGGAGGGGTCACTGTCACTAGTGGGGTACCTCTGGGGTCAGTACTGGAGGGGCCACTGTCACTAGTGGGGTACCACAGGGGTCAGTACTGGAGGGGCCACTGTCACTAGTGGGGTACCACAGGGGTCATTACCGGAGGGGTCACTGTCACTAGTGGGGTACCACAGGGGTCATTACCGGAGGGGTCACTGTCACTAGTGGGGTACCTCAGGGGTCAGTACTGGAGGGGTCACTGTCACTAGTGGGGTACCACAGGGGTCAGTACTGCAGGGGTCACTGTCACTAGTGGGGTACCTCAGGAGTCAGTACTGGAAGGGTCACTGTCACTAGTGGGGTACCTCAGGGGTCAGTACTGGAGGGGTCACTGTCACTAGTGGGGTACCTCAGGGGTCAGTACTGGAGGGGTCACTGTCAC
Source organism: Bufo bufo (assembly GCF_905171765.1). Taxonomy (NCBI): domain Eukaryota; kingdom Metazoa; phylum Chordata; class Amphibia; order Anura; family Bufonidae; genus Bufo; species Bufo bufo. Next base: position 707,016,816 of record NC_053391.1, read on the forward strand.
TAGTGGGGTACCTCAGGGGTCAGTACTGGAAGGGTCACTGTCACTAGTGGAGTACCTCAGGGGTCAGTACTGGAGGGGTCACTGTCACTAGTGGGGTACCTCAGGGGTCAGTACTGGAAGGGTCACTGTCACTAGTGGAGTACCTCAGGAGTCAGTACTGGAGGGGTCACTGTCACTAGTGGAGTACCTCAGGAGTCAGTACTGGAGGGGTCACCGTCACTAGTGGGGTACCTCAGGGGTCAGTACTGGAGGGGTCACTGTCACTAGTGGGGTACCACAGGGGTCAGTACTGGAGGGGTCACTGTCACTAGTGGGGTACCTCAGGGGTCAGTATTGGGCCCCATTCTCTTCAATATATTTATTAATGATCTTGTAGAAGGCTTGCATAGTAAAGTATAAATATTTGCAGATGACACTAAACTGTGCAAAGTAATTAACACTGAAGAGGAGAGTATACTGTATATATACTACAGAGGACAGTATACTGTATATATACTACAGAGGACAGTATACTGTATATATACTACAGAGGACAGTAAACTCTATATACTGCAGAGGACAGTATACTGTATATATACACTACAGAGGACAGTATACTGTATATATACACAACAGAGGAGAGTATACTGTATATATATACTACAGAGGAGAGTATACTGTATATATACACTACAGAGGAGAGTCTACTGTATATATACACAGAGGAGAGTATACTGTATATATACACAACAGAGGACAGTATACTGTATATATATACTACAGAGGAGAGAATACTGTATATATACTACAGAGGAGAGTATACTGTATATATATACTACAGAGGAGAGTATACTGTATATATATACTACAGAGGAGAGTATACTGTATATATATACTACAAAGGAGAGTATACTGTATATATATATACTACAGAGGAGAGTATACTGTATATATATACTACAGAGGAGAGTATACTGTATATATATACTACAGAGGAGAGTATACTGTATATATACTACAGAGGAGAGTATACTGTATATATACACACTACAGAGGACAGTATACTGTATATATACTCACTACAGAGGACAGTATACTGTATATATACTACAGAGGACAGTATACTGTATATATACACTACAGAGGACAGTATACTGTATATATACACTACAGAGGAGAGTATACTGTATATATATACTACAGAGGAGAGTATACTGTATATATATACTACAGAGGAGAGTATACTGTATATATATACTACAGAGGAGAGTATACTGTATATATATACTACAGAGGAGAGTATACTGTATATATATACTACAGAGGAGAGTATACTGTATATATATACTACAGAGGAGAGTATACTGTATATATATACTACAGAGGAGAGTATACTGTATATATATACTACAGAGGAGAGTATACTGTATATATATACTACAGAGGAGAGTATACTGTATATATATACTAAAGAGGAGAGTATACTGTATATATATACTACAGAGGAGAGTATACTGTATATATATACTACAGAGGAGAGTATACTGTATATATATACTACAGAGGAGAGTATACTGTATATATACTACAGAGGAGAGTATACTGTATATATACACACACAACAGAGGACAGTACTGTATATATACACACTACAGAGGACAGTATACTGTATATATACTACAGAGGACAGTATACTGTATATATACACTACAGAGGACAGTATACTGTATATATACACTACAGAGGACAGTATACTGTATATATATATACTACAGAGGACAGTATACTGTATATATACTACAGAGGACAGTATACTGTATATATACTACAGAGGACAGTATACTGTATATATACTACAGAGGACAGTATACTGTATATATACTACAGAGGACAGTATACTGTATATATACTACAGAGGACAGTATACCGTATATATACTACAGAGGAAAGTATACCATATATACTACAGAGGACAGTGTACTGTATATATATACTACAGAGAACAGTATACTGTATATATATATACTACAGAGGACAGTATACTGTATATATATACTACAGAGGACAGTATACTGTATATATATACTACAGAGGACAGTATACTGTATATATATATATATATATATACACACTACAAAGGACAGTATACTGTATATATATACTACAGAGGACAGTATACTGTATATATATATACTACAGAGGAGAGTATACTGTATATATATATACTACAGAGGAGAGTATACTGTATATATACTACAGAGGAGAGTATACTGTATATATATATATATATATATATATATATATATATATACTACAGAAGAGAGTATACTGTATATATATATATATATATATATACACACTACAGAGGAGAGTATACTGTATATATATACTACAGAGAACAATATATATATATACACACACACACTACAGAGGACAGTATACTGTATATACACTACAGAGGACAGTACACTGTATATATACTACAGAGGACAGTATACTGTATATATACTACAGAGGACAGTATACTGTATATATACACTACAGAGGACAGTATACTGTATATATACACTACAGAGGACAGTATACTGTATATACACTACAGAGGACAGTATACTGTATATACACTACAGAGGACAGTATACTGTATATATACACTACAGAGGATAGTATACTGTATATACGCCAGAGGAGAGTATACTGTATATATATATATATACTACAAAGGAGAGTATACTGTATATATACTACAGAGGAGAGTATACTGTATATATACTACAGAGGAGAGTATACTGTATATATACACAACAGAGGACAGTACTGTATATATACACACTACAGAGGACAGTATACTGTATATATACTACAGAGGACAGTATACTGTATATATACACTACAGAGGACAGTATACTGTATATATACTACAGAGGACAGTATACTGTATATATACTACAGAGGAGAGTATACTGTATATATATACTACAGAGGAGAGTATACTGTATATATATACTACAGAGGAGAGTATACTGTATATATATACTACAGAGGATAGTATACTGTATATATACACACAGAGGACAGTATACTGTATATATACACAGGACAGTATACTGTATATATATATACTACAGAGGACAGTATACTGTATATATATACTACAGAAGAGAGTATACTGTATATATATACTACAGAGGAGAGTATACTGTATATATATACACTACAGAGGAGAGTATACTGTATATATATACACTACAGAGGAGAGTATACTGTATATATATACTACAGAGGAGAGTATACTGTATATATATACTACAGAGGAGTATACTGTATATATACTACAGAGGAGAGTATACTGTATATATACACAACAGAGGACAGTACTGTATATATACACACTACAGAGGACAGTATACTGTATATATACTACAGAGGACAGTATACTGTATATATACACTACAGAGGACAGTATACTGTATATATACACTACAGACGACAGTATACTGTATATATACACTACAGAGGACAGTATACTGTATATATATATACTACAGAGGACAGTATACTGTATATATACTACAGAGGACAGTATACTGTATATATACTACAGAGGACAGTATACTGTATATATACTACAGAGGAAAGTATACCATATATACTACAGAGGACAGTATGCCGTATATATACTACAGAGGACAGTATACTGTATATATATATATATATATATACACACTACAGAGGACAGTATACTGTATATATATACAACAGAGGACAGTATACTGTATATATATATACATACACTACAAAGGACAGTATACTGTATATATATACTACAGAGGACAGTATACTGTATATATACTACAGAGGACAGTATACTGTATATATACTACAGAGGACAGTATACTGTATATATACTACAGAGGAAAGTATACCATATATACTACAGAGGACAGTATGCCGTATATATACTACAGAGGACAGTATACTGTATATATATATATACACACTACAGAGGACAGTATACTGTATATATATACAACAGAGGACAGTATACTGTATATATATATACATACACTACAAAGGACAGTATACTGTATATATATACTACAGAGGACAGTATACTGTATATATATACTACAGAGGACAGTATACTGTATATATATATACTACAGAGGAGAGTATACTGTATATATATATATATATATATATACACACACACACACACTACAGAGAGTATACTGTATATATACTACAGAGGAGAGTATACTGTATATATATATATATACACACTACAGAGGAGAGTATACTGTATATATATATATACTACAGAGAACAGTATACTGTATATACACTACAGAGGACAGTATACTGTATATACACTACAGAGGACAGTATACTGTATATACACTACAGAGGAGAGTATACTGTATATATATATATACTACAGAGGAGAGTATACTGTATATACACTACAGAGGAGAGTATACTGTATATATACTACAGAGGAGAGTATACTGTATATATACTACAGAGGGCAGTATACTGTATATATATACTACAGAGGACAGTATACTGTATATACACTACAGAGGGCAGTATACTGTATATACACTACAGAGGACAGTATACTGTATATATACACTACAGAGGACAGTATACTGTATATACACTACAGAGGACAGTATACTGTATATACACTACAGAGGACAGTATACTGTATATATACACTACAGAGGACAGTATACTGTATATATACTACAGAGGACAGTATACTGTATATATACTACAGAGGACAGTATACTGTATATATACTACAGAGGACAGTATACTGTATATATATATATATATATATATATATATATACACACACACACTATAGAGGACAGTATACTGTATATATACACTACAGAGGACAGTATACTGTATATATATACTACAGAGGACAGTATACTGTATATATACTACAGAGGACAGTATACTGTATATATATATATATATATATACACTACACAGGACAGTATACTGTATATATATACACACACTACAGAGGACAGTATACTGTATATACTACAGAGGACAGTATACTATATATATACACTACAGAGGACAGTATACTGTATATATACTACAGAGGACAGTATACTGTATATATACACTACAGAGGACAGTATACTGTATACACTACAGAGGACAGTATACTGTATATATATACTACAGAGGACAGTATACTGTATATATATATATATACACACTACAGAGGACAGAATACTTTATATATATATATATATACACTACACAGGACAGTATACTGTATATACATATATACACACTACAGAGGACAGTATACTGTATATATACTACAGAGGACAGTATACTGTATATATACTACAGAGGACAGTATACTGTATATACTACAGAGGACAGTATACTGTGTATGTATATATATATATATATATATATATATATATATATATATATACACACACATACACACACTACACAGGACAGTATACTGTATATATACTACAGAGGACAGTATACTATATATATATACTACAGAGGACAGTATACTGTATATATACTACAGAGGACAGTATACTGTATATATACTACAGAGGACAGTATACTGTATATATATATATATATATATATATATATACACACACACAGAGGAGAGTATACTGTATATATATATACACACTACAGAGGAGAGTATACTGTATATATATATATATATATATACACACTACAGAGGAGAGTATACTGTATATATATATATATATACTACAGAGGAGAGTATACTGTATATATATATATACTACAGAGGACAGTATACTGTATATATGCTACAGAGGACAGTATACTGTATATACGCTACAGAGGACAGTATACTGTATATACACTACAGAGGACAGTATACTGTATATACACTACAGAGGACAGTATACTGTATATACACTACAGAGGACAGTATACTGTATATATACTACAGAGGACAGTATACTGTATATATACTACAGAGGGCAGTATACTGTATATACACTACAGAGGACAGTATACTGTATATACATACTACAGAGGACAGTATACTGTATATATACTACAGAGGGCAGTATACTGTATATATACTACAGAGGGCAGTATACTGTATATATACTACAGAGGACAGTATACTGTATATATATACTACAGAGGGCAGTATACTGTATATACACTACAGAGGGCAGTATACTGTATATACACTACAGAGGGCAGTATACTGTATATACACTACAGAGGGCAGTATACTGTATATACACTACAGAGGGCAGTATACTGTATATACACTACAGAGGACAGTATACTGTATATATACTACAGAGGACAGTATACTGTATATATATATACTACAGAGGAGAGTATACTGTATATATATATACTACAGAGGAGAGTATACTGTATATATACTACAGAGGAGAGTATACTGTGTATATATATATATATATATATATATATATACTACAGAAGAGAGTATACTGTATATATATATATATATATATATATATACACACTACAGAGGAGAGTATACTGTATATATATACTACAGAGAACAATATATATATATATACACACACACACTACAGAGGACAGTATACTGTATATACACTACAGAGGACAGTACACTGTATATATACTACAGAGGACAGTATACTGTATATATACTACAGAGGACAGTATACTGTATATATACACTACAGAGGACAGTATACTGTATATATACACTACAGAGGACAGTATACTGTATATACACTACAGAGGACAGTATACTGTATATACACTACAGAGGACAGTATACTGTATATATACACTACAGAGGATAGTATACTGTATATACGCCAGAGGAGAGTATACTGTATATATATATATATACTACAAAGGAGAGTATACTGTATATATACTACAGAGGAGAGTATACTGTATATATACTACAGAGGAGAGTATACTGTATATATACACAACAGAGGACAGTACTGTATATATACACACTACAGAGGACAGTATACTGTATATATACTACAGAGGACAGTATACTGTATATATACACTACAGAGGACAGTATACTGTATATATACTACAGAGGACAGTATACTGTATATATACTACAGAGGACAGTATACTGTATATATATACTACAGAGGAGAGTATACTGTATATATATACTACAGAGGAGAGTATACTGTATATATATACTACAGAGGATAGTATACTGTATATATACACACAGAGGACAGTATACTGTATATATACACAGGACAGTATACTGTATATATATATATACTACAGAGGACAGTATACTGTATATATATACTACAGAAGAGAGTATACTGTATATATATACTACAGAGGAGAGTATACTGTATATATATACACTACAGAGGAGAGTATACTGTATATATATACACTACAGAGGAGAGTATACTGTATATATATACTACAGAGGAGAGTATACTGTATATATATACTACAGAGGAGTATACTGTATATATACTACAGAGGAGAGTATACTGTATATATACACAACAGAGGACAGTACTGTATATATACACACTACAGAGGACAGTATACTGTATATATACTACAGAGGACAGTATACTGTATATATACACTACAGAGGACAGTATACTGTATATATACACTACAGACGACAGTATACTGTATATATACACTACAGAGGACAGTATACTGTATATATATATACTACAGAGGACAGTATACTGTATATATACTACAGAGGACAGTATACTGTATATATACTACAGAGGACAGTATACTGTATATATACTACAGAGGAAAGTATACCATATATACTACAGAGGACAGTATGCCGTATATATACTACAGAGGACAGTATACTGTATATATATATATATATATACACACTACAGAGGACAGTATACTGTATATATATACAACAGAGGACAGTATACTGTATATATATATACATACACTACAAAGGACAGTATACTGTATATATATACTACAGAGGACAGTATACTGTATATATACTACAGAGGACAGTATACTGTATATATACTACAGAGGACAGTATACTGTATATATACTACAGAGGAAAGTATACCATATATACTACAGAGGACAGTATGCCGTATATATACTACAGAGGACAGTATACTGTATATATATATATACACACTACAGAGGACAGTATACTGTATATATATACACAACAGAGGACAGTATACTGTATATATATATACATACACTACAAAGGACAGTATACTGTATATATATACTACAGAGGACAGTATACTGTATATATATACTACAGAGGACAGTATACTGTATATATATATATACTACAGAGGAGAGTATACTGTATATATATATATATATATATATATATATACACACACACACACACTACAGAGAGTATACTGTATATATACTACAGAGGAGAGTATACTGTATATATATATATATACACACTACAGAGGAGAGTATACTGTATATATATATATACTACAGAGAACAGTATACTGTATATACACTACAGAGGACAGTATACTGTATATACACTACAGAGGACAGTATACTGTATATACACTACAGAGGAGAGTATACTGTATATATATATATACTACAGAGGAGAGTATACTGTATATACACTACAGAGGAGAGTATACTGTATATATACTACAGAGGAGAGTATACTGTATATATACTACAGAGGGCAGTATACTGTATATATATACTACAGAGGACAGTATACTGTATATACACTACAGAGGGCAGTATACTGTATATACACTACAGAGGACAGTATACTGTATATATACACTACAGAGGACAGTATACTGTATATACACTACAGAGGACAGTATACTGTATATACACTACAGAGGACAGTATACTGTATATATACACTACAGAGGACAGTATACTGTATATATACTACAGAGGACAGTATACTGTATATATACTACAGAGGACAGTATACTGTATATATACTACAGAGGACAGTATACTGTATATATATATATATATACACACACACACTATAGAGGACAGTATACTGTATATATACACTACAGAGGACAGTATACTGTATATATATACTACAGAGGACAGTATACTGTATATATACTACAGAGGACAGTATACTGTATATATATATATATATATATATATATATACACTACACAGGACAGTATACTGTATATATATACACACACTACAGAGGACAGTATACTGTATATACTACAGAGGACAGTATACTGTATATATACACTACAGAGGACAGTATACTGTATACACTACAGAGGACAGTATACTGTATATATATACTACAGAGGACAGTATACTGTATATATATATATATATATACACACTACAGAGGACAGAATACTTTATATATATATATATATACACTACACAGGACAGTATACTGTATATACATATATACACACTACAGAGGACAGTATACTGTATATATACTACAGAGGACAGTATACTGTATATATACTACAGAGGACAGTATACTGTATATACTACAGAGGACAGTATACTGTGTATGTATATATATATATATATATATATATATACACACACACACACACTACACAGGACAGTATACTGTATATATACTACAGAGGACAGTATACTATATATATATACTACAGAGGACAGTATACTGTATATATACTACAGAGGACAGTATACTGTATATATACTACAGAGGACAGTATACTGTATATATATATATATATATATATATATATACACACACACAGAGGAGAGTATACTGTATATATATATACACACTACAGAGGAGAGTATACTGTATATATATATATATATATATATACACACTACAGAGGAGAGTATACTGTATATATATATATATATACTACAGAGGAGAGTATACTGTATATATATATATACTACAGAGGACAGTATACTGTATATATGCTACAGAGGACAGTATACTGTATATACGCTACAGAGGACAGTATACTGTATATACACTACAGAGGACAGTATACTGTATATACACTACAGAGGACAGTATACTGTATATACACTACAGAGGACAGTATACTGTATATATACTACAGAGGGCAGTATACTGTATATACACTACAGAGGGCAGTATACTGTATATACATACTACAGAGGACAGTATACTGTATATACATACTACAGAGGACAGTATACTGTATATATACTACAGAGGGCAGTATACTGTATATATACTACAGAGGGCAGTATACTGTATATATACTACAGAGGACAGTATACTGTATATATATACTACAGAGGGCAGTATACTGTATATACACTACAGAGGGCAGTATACTGTATATACACTACAGAGGGAAGTATACTGTATATACACTACAGAGGGCAGTATACTGTATATACACTACAGAGGGCAGTATACTGTATATACACTACAGAGGACAGTATACTGTATATATACTACAGAGGACAGTATACTGTATATATACTACAGAGGACAGTATACTGTATATATACACTACAGAGGACAGTATACTGTATATATATACTACAGAGGACAGTATACTGTATATATACACTACAGAGGACAGTATACTGTATATATACTACAGAGGACAGTATACTGTATATATATATATATATATATACACACACACACTATAGAGGACAGTATACTGTATATATACACTACAGAGGACAGTATACTGTATATACACTACAGAGGACAGTATACTGTATATATACTACAGAGGACAGTATACTGTATATATACTACAGAGGACAGTATACTGTATATATATATATATACACTACAGAGGACAGTATACTGTATATATACTACAGAGGACAGTATACTGTATATATACTACAGAGGACAGTATACTGTATATATACACACACAACAGAGGACAGTATACTGTATATATACACACTACAGAGGACAGTATATTGTATATATACACACTACAGAGGACAGTATACTGTATATACACTACAGAGGACAGTATACTGTATATATACTACAGAGGACAGTATACTGTATATATACTACAGAGGACAGTATACTGTATATATATACACACTACAGAGGACAGTATACTGTATATATATACTACAGAGGACAGTATACTGTATATATATACTACAGAGGACAGTATACTGTATATATATACTACAGAGGACAGTATACTGTATATATATACTACAGAGGACAGTATACTGTATATATATATACTACAAAGGACAGTATACTGTATATATATATATATACTACAGAGGACAGTATACTGTATATATATATACTACAGAGGACAGTATACTGTATATATATACTACAGAGGAGAGTATACTGTATGTATATATATATATATATATATATATATACACTACAGAGGAGAGTATACTGTATATATATTACAGAAGAAAGTATACTGTATATACACTACAGAGGAGAGTATACTGTATATATATATATATACACACACACTACAGAGGACAGTATACTGTATATACACCACAGAGGACAGTATACTGTATATATACTACAGAGGAGAGTATACTGTATATATATACTACAGAGGAGAGTATACTGTATATATATATACACAGAGGACAGTATACTGTATATATACTACAGAGGAGAGTATACTGTATATATATATATATATATATATACACACACTACAGAGGACAGTATACTGTATATATATATATACACTACACAGGACAGTATACTGTATATATATACACACTACAGAGGACAGTATACTGTATATATACTACAGAGGACAGTATACTGTATATATACTACAGAGGACAGTATACTGTATATATACACACAACAGAGGACAGTATACTGTATATATACACACTACAGAGGACAGTATATTGTATATATACACACTACAGAGGAGAGTATACTGTATATACACTACAGAGGACAGTATACTGTATATATATACTACAGAGGACAGTATACTGTATATATATACTACAGAGGACAGTATACTGTATATATATATATACTACAAAGGACAGTATACTGTATATATATACTACAGAGGACAGTATACTGTATATATATATACTACAAAGGACAGTATACTGTATATATATATATATATATATATACTACAGAGGACAGTATACTGTATATATATACTACAGAGGAGAGTATACTGTATATATATACTACAGAGGAGAGTATACTGTATATATATTACAGAAGAAAGTATACTGTATATATATATACTACAGAGGAGAGTATAATATATATATATATATATACACACACACACACTACAGAGGACAGTATACTGTATATACACCACAGAGGACAGTATACTGTATATATACTACAGAGGAGAGTATACTGTATATATATACTACAGAGGAGAGTATACTGTATATATATACTACAGAGGAGAGTATACTGTATATATATACACAGAGGACAGTATACTGTATATATACTACAGAGGAGAGTATACTGTATATACACTACAGAGGAGAGTATACTGTATATATATACTAAAGAGGAGAGTATACTGTATATATATACACAGAGGACAGTATACTGTATATATACTACAGAGGAGAGTATACTGTATATACACTACAGAGGAGAGTATACTGTATATATATACTACAGAGGAGAGTATACTGTATATATATATATATACACACAGAGGACAGTATACTGTATATATACTACAGAGGAGAGTATACTGTATATACACTACAGAGGAGAGTATACTGTATATATATACTAAAGAGGAGAGTATACTGTATATATACTACAGAGGACAGTATACTGTATATATACTACAGAGGACAGTATACTGTATATATACTACAGAGGACAGTATACCGTATATATACACACACTACAGAGGACAGTATACTGTATATATACTACAGAGGAAAGTATACCGTATATATACTACAGGGGACAGTATACCGTATATATACTACAGGGGACAGTATACTGTATATACACTACAGAGGACAGTATACTATATATATATATACTACAGAGGACAGTATACCGTATATATACTACAGAGGACAGTATACCGTATATATACTACAGAGGACAGTATACCGTATATATACTACAGGGGACAGTATACTGTATATACACTACAGAGGACAGTATACTGTATATACACTACAGAGGACAGTATACTGTATATATACTACAGAGGACAGTATACTGTATATATACTACAGAGGACAGTATACTGTATATATACTACAGAGGACAGTATACTGTATATATACTACAGAGGACAGTATACTGTATATATACACTACAGAGGACAGTATACTGTATATACTACAGAGGACAGTATACTTTATATACTACAGAGGACAGTATACTGTATATACTACAGAGGACAGTATACTGTGTATACTACAGAGGACAGTATACTGTGTATATATATATATATATATATATATATATATATATTTCCCATCTCGTCCTCCGGCAGCACAGAATGGGTTAACCTCGTCGTCATCTTTTCCAGGACCGCCCACCTAGAACATATTAATTGACAATTAATCAGTCAATTTACTCCCCTATAAGGTCTCCTCCCCCACAATGCATCCTTGTGTTTTTTTTTGTCCTCATCTGAGGATGAAGCCCACCTGTATCGTCCGGCCATTATACCTTGTTGTGACAAGGTGCAGAGGCCTCAGAATGGGGATAGCCATGTGTCTCCTGGCTCCATGTCTGACCCGCTAAGCGCCCTTCGGATCGGGGACTGAACTATCAGGAAGAGCCGCAAGTACCTGCTGTGGGAAGCTCCGATGCCGATACTTCCGGTTTGGTGGAACGCAGACGCAGGCGCAGTGCGTCTGACGTCATCTGAAGCGGCCTCCCCCCCGATCTGGCGCCAAATTTGAATTTAAAAGAGCGGTGTTGCTGAGCTTCGGTGCCTGTTGTGCCTGGCAGCCGAGCTCTAGCGTTTTAAAGGTATAGGCCTGTCCTATTGTCAGGCAAACCTTCTGATAAATGGGAACCTGGGTGTTTTCTGTAATCTCCTGCATATTTTATGTTTTAATGCTCTCCTTCTCCATTTAGATGTCCAGCGCGTCTGGCAGAGGAGAAAAAAGTTCCCGCAAAAGCAGGCACAGGATGTGCCAGTCATGTGAGCAGCCACTCCCAGATGACTTCCCTCAGGATCTCTGCATAAGGTGCCATCGGGATACCCAGGAACCCTCTCCGCCAAGGAAAAAACGGAGGTCTAGTGCTCCCCTCTGCATTTCCTGTCTTCAACCCCTACCGGATAATCACGCCACTAATATATGTGAGCAATGTTCTCACCCTGGTGATTCTTCGGACGACGAAACGAGCAAGATGGTTTCCCTCTTTAAAGCCTTCCTGAAAAAATCCAAGGCAAAGAAGAAGGGTACTAAAAGGAGACCGCGCTCCCCATCCTCGTCTGAGAAATCGTCGCGTTCTGAAGGAGAAGTTTCATCCTTTTCGGATTCTCCCGTTATCGAAGATAATTTTTTATTTGACAAAGCAGATACAAATCAGCTGATCAAAGAGGTCAAGAATATTATGGAAGCTAATAAAGAAAAATGCAGCAAACATAATGAAGAAGATCTTTTTTATTTTCCTAAAAAGAAGGCGTCAGTGTTCCCTGGGCACCCAGTCCTGGATGCCGTGATGTCTAAAGAATGGGAGCGTCCGGTAGGAAGAATAAACCTAGGATCCAGGTTCAGAAGTGTATATAAAACAGATCCAGCAGAATCATCCTCCTGGGGGACCCCGGCTAAAGTGGATCCGGCTGTGGCTAGATTAGCAAAAAGATCTTTTTTTCCCTCTGACGATTCAGCCCTGTTGAAGGACCCCATGGAGAAAAAGGCGGATGGTCTCCTTAAAAGACAACATACCTATCTAGCCTCTCTTAATAAGGCTGCGATGGCGACCGTTCCTGTTGCTCGAGCACTTAGAGTGTGGCTCAGCCATCTGGGCAGGGACATTGAGGATGGAGTACCAAGAGAAGAACTCCTCAAGCAATTGCCTACACTCAAATCAGCAGCGGAATTTCTCTGTGACTTCCCGGTTGATACGATACGATTGTGTGTCAAGAACATGGCGTTGGCCAACTCGATCCGTAGATCTCTCTGGCTGAAGATTTGGTCCGGTGACTCTTCTTCAAAAAACAACCTGTGCGCCCTTCCCTTTGAACCTGGGAAGCTGTTTGGATCACAGTTAGATAAATTGCTGGAAGCTAACAAGGAAGATAAAGCTTTGAACTTTCCGCAACCCAGACGCAGGGATAAAACCAGATTTTTTCGACCCTATAGGGGACAAGATTCAGGAAGATCAAACTTCAGAGGACGTCCTGGACGTGGGAGATCTGATCGAAGAGCCTGGGCCTCCTCGGAGAAGTCTAAGAGGAAGGGAGAGGACAACAGACCCCCAAAATCCGAGTTTTGACGCCAGAAGACAGAAAGTAGGAGGTCGGTTATCTCTCTTCTACGAAAGCTGGTGTCACATCACGTCAGACATCTGGGTCCTAGGGATTATAAGAAGAGGTTACCGACTAGAACTCGATTACTTGCCAAGAAACAGATTTGTACTCAGCAAGGGAGAGAATCCACAAGTCTTCCTACTGCTAAAAGAGTTCCTGAGCAAAGGAGTTCTGGAGGAAGTCCCAAATTCTCAGAAAAATTCGGGAGTATATTCCAGGATCTTCTGTATTCCAAAAAGAGATGGCAAAAGTCGGTTGATTATAGACCTCCGCTACCTGAACCATTATATGAAGAAAATCCACTTCAAAATGGAGACGATAAGATCCATCACGGCTGTTCTCAGGAGGAAGGTGTTTATGGCGTCGTTAGACCTAAAAGACGCGTACCTCCATGTCCCAATAAGTCTAGAGTCAAGAAAATTCTTAAGAGTGGCCATCAGGAGAAATGGGGTGACACTCCACTACCAGTTCAAAGCCCTGCCATTTGGACTATGTTCAGCCCCAAGAGTCTTCACGAAGATAGCTGTTGTAATTGCAGTAGCACTTCGCCTCCAAGGGATCCAGATCTTCCCCTACCTGGACGACTGGCTAATTGCGGCCAAGTCGGAAGCCCTACTATGTTTCCATCTAAAGAAAACTATAGAACTCCTACAGTCAGTGGGATTCCTAGTGAACTGGGAGAAGTCGGATATCATTCCAGCTACCTCCAAGACCTTCTTGGGCTTCACAATAGATACAAAGGCCATGAAGCTCTATCTCCCCCCTGGGAAAATAGGGACGCTGAAGAAAGAAATAAGAATATTGATGTCTCTTCAATTCCCATCGGTCCGCAGAGTGATGAAGACACTCGGACATCTCACATCAGTCTCAGATGCTGTTCCCTGGGCGAATATTCACAGCAGAGATCTGCAACAGGATATGCTACATGCCTGGCGTCGGAACAGGTTCAAATTGGACGCAAGAATGAGGATGAAACCCTCTACTATTCAGAGCCTCAGATGGTGGTTACGCACGAGTCATCTGACTATAGGAAAAAAATTTCAGTTTCTTACCCCAGTGATTATCACCACGGATGCTTCCGGTCAAGGATGGGGGGCTCACCTCCAGGACAAATGGGTGCAGGGCCTCTGGTCTTCCAAAGAGAGGAAAGAGTCCTCAAACTACAAAGAGATGAAAGCAGTCCTTTTAGCCCTTTACCGGTTCAAAACCTATATATCAGGGAAGCCTGTGCTGATTCGGTCGGACAACCTATCGACCGTATTTTATCTAAACAAACAGGGTGGGACAAGAAGCTCTCGTCTTCTGGAACTCTGCAAGGAAATATTCAAGTGGGCAGAATTACACCTGCTGGAATTAAAAGCAACGCATATCAGAGCTTGCTACAATACGCGAGCGGACCATCTGAGCAGGAAGACGATCAATCAAGCCAACTGGGAGCTCAACCCAATCGTCTTTCACCAGATCATAGCCAGATGGGGGACACCGACTTGGGATCTGATGGCATCAGCAAGAAACAAGAAGCTGGACAGGTTCTGCTCTCTAAACAGTCAAGACAACCCCACTGTAGTAGACGCATTTTCTATGAAATGGAAACATCTGTCGGTCTACATTTTCCCTCCAGTCCCCCTTATCCCGAGAGTCCTGAGGAAAATAGTAGAGGAGAAACCTCAAGCCATAATAGCTCCTTTTTGGCCGAGGAGGTCATGGTTCCCGCTCCTATTCCAGCTGTCCAAAGGCAACTTCTGGAGACTTCCCCTACGTCCGGATCTTCTGATTCAGAATGGGCTGCATCACCAAAGTCTGGATCGTCTACACCTTACTGCTTGGAGGCTGAAAGAAGTAGATTAGAGGGAAAAGGCCTCTCACAATCAGTTGTTAATACGCTGCTTTCTTCCAGAAAAGATTCTACGAATAGAAAATATGGTAAAGTCTGGAAGAGGTTTATGTCCTGGATGTCGGAGACTGGCCATGAAAACATCAATGTTTCCTCCATCCTTCAGTTTCTCCAAGATGGATTCCAGAAAGGGCTGAAGCCCAATACCCTAAGATCACACATGACCGCTATTAATTCCATGACTGAGAATAAATACCTCCATCATCCGTTAGTTTTCAGATTTTTTAAGGCGGTCAGAAGACTTAATCCTACGCATAGGAACCCGTTTCCGGTCCGGGATCTTTCCTTGGTTCTGAAAAGACTGACCCTCTCTCCATTCGAACCATTGGAAGAAGCTGACCTCAAGTGGCTGTCTTACAAAGCACTTTTTCTCACAGCCATCACTTCTGCAAAAAGACTGGGGGAACTCCAAGCCTTATCATCCAAGTTTCCATACTTACGTTTCCTTCCGGATGGAATATTGCTTCGCACCATGCCATTCTTCATGCCCAAGGTCCCGTCTTCGGTAAACAAAAATAGAGAAGCGTTCCTTCCAGTGTTTTGTCCTGAGCCTCTCAATGAAGAACAGAATCTCTGCCATACCTTGGATGTGAAAAGAGCATTAGAAATTTATCTCCAAAGAACAGGAGAATTTAGAGGCAGTGAAAACCTATTCGTTCTCTTCTCTGGTCCAAGGAAAGGACTCTCACCTTCTAAAGATACCCTCGCAAGATGGATAAAGTCCACTATCCTGGAAGCATATTCACTTGAGGCCATACCTCCTCCATTTCCTGTCAGAGCTCACTCCACCAGAGCCACAGCCACTTCCTGGGCAGAGATGGCACAAGTTCCAATAGAAGAAATTTGCAATGCGGCATCTTGGTCTTCATCTCTCACCTTCGTGAAACACTACCGTCTGGACATCAACGCTAGGAGCTCAGCCTTTGGCACTGGCGTATTGTCGGCAGCTCTTTCTGAAAATCCCCCCCTTTGAGATCTATAAAAATCCCATTCTGTGCTGCCGGAGGACGAGATGGGAAAGGGAAAATTCTTACCGGGATTTTACTTTCCTTGAGTCCGGAGGCAGCACAAGTATACCCTCCCTAATAAATTCTTTTTTTTTGGCATCCACTATTTGTCGGAGTCTATTTTTTAAAACACAAGGATGCATTGTGGGGGAGGAGACCTTATAGGGGAGTAAAT